>NC_084829.1:64585929-64887451 GCF_033115175.1 Lepus europaeus | reverse complement strand
TCCCTCCCTTTTTTCACCATCCTAAATTGCCAAATTCAGCTGTCTTAACAGAGCCATGTAGCTGATCTCTGTCCAGCCAAGAGTTGAAGGTAGTGGGGGACTGTGGAATTCTCCCTCAATTAAAGCTACTGCTGACGGTGACACAGCGACTTCTTCCTAGCAGGAATTGGGAAGATGGCATTTCCCAGCTGGAAGCTGGCTGTATAGATACAGGGACTGGTGGCCACCAGCCCAACTGAGGCTGTGTGTTTTTCCTCTTTCTTCACTGTCCCATGGAGTTCCTGTTCTATCACTTCTCCACTGAAAATTTCTCTCAGTCTTTCCCCTGGGAATGTGGTCCATTCTTTGATTTTTTGGTGTTTTTGTTTCTCTCTCTCTCTATCTCTCTCTCTCTCTGTGTGTGTGTGTGTGTGTATATATATCTTTCTTTGAGGTAAGTGCGGCTTTTCACTATTCAGCGGTCTTGAATTTCAGGCTATAGTTCAGTGATTTCTAGAGCAATTTTGACTTCAGAGAAATTTTTCCTCAAATGCTAACTTTATAATAGCCACAAGGCAACATTTCCTGAAGCAAATGCCCAAGTGATACTTTGAGTGTCATCATAGCTTTGAAACGATCACGTACGAAAAGCACCAATCTTGCTTCTGGTGATGTTTAGGGGTGGCTCGATTCAGTCATAAAGGAATAAATTGTCTGCTAAATGGCAAGTTATGAATAGGCATTCCCAAAGTGAAGAAATTTGCAACTATGTATAGAATAGTTTATGGTGAATTTGGATATTGCAAAATATTTCACAATTCCAGGCTGGCACTGTGGCATAATGGGTAAAAGCCCTGGCCTGAAGCCCCAACATCCTTTATGGGCACTACTTTGAGTTCCAGCTGCTCCATTTCTGATCCAGCTCCCTACCAATGTGCCTGGGAAAGCAGCAGAGGATGGCCCAAATCCTTGTGCCCCTGCAATCATGTGGGAGACCTGGAAGAAGTGCCTGGCTTCTGGCTTCGGTTCGGCTCAGCCCTGAGTGTTGTGGCCATTTGGGGAGTGAAACAGCAGATGGTAAACCTCTCTTTCTGTCTCTCCCTCTGTCTGTAACTCTCTCTTTCACATAAACTTTTAAAACAAAGGTTTTTTTTTTTTTTAATCTTTTACAATTCCTAGAATATAGAATGTACTGAAAGGAGAGGATAAATATCTCGCTTGAAGTAGTAATGAGACATGATGTTGGCAGTTGTTCTCCCTATAATTTTCAGATGAACTGTTTCTTTTCCCTCATTATCTTCTCATCATCTTGATGTGGAAACAATGATAGAAAAATCTCTGGTTTGCAAATGAAAAAAATTGAATTAATCCCTGGAGACTTAATTATCATGTGCTAAATTCTTCAATTTTAGCATTTGGAAAAATGATTATACAAAATAAATTAGTTTATCACATTAAGTTAAACAATCCGAGGCTATATAAAATTATCATACATTAAGACTATATCTTATGGTTTCCAAAATACATCAACAAATTCATTCTCATGATAATATCTTAGAGCATTTTATGGAGAAACCAGTAGAACCTGAATTCATGTCTGAAACTAAAGTGATGATTTTTTTCTAATTTCAAATGGCATCTCTGTAGCAAAAGACATCAATATTATATAAAAATAATTGCTTTTTCTATCATTTATAGCAATTAGATATTTTTAAATAAATTGATGTTTTAAATTTTGTAATACTTAGAATCATCAGTTAAGATTCATTCATCCTTTTCTAAATCTTATTTCAGTATTTTAGATATTTTTCAGACTTTGCTTATCAGTTTGTCTTACAATTTTGTTGCTTCAAAACAATTGTGATTTAGAATTTCTAGCTATAGCAAACAACATGTTGAAATTGTGGAATAAATTGTAGCTATTGTATTTATAAAATATGAACAAAAATGAAATAAATGTCTTTCAATTTCAGGAAAGTCCATTAAGTTTTAACTATTTTCTTTCCAAATTTCTTTCCAGTAAGTTATCCTTTCTGTTATTTGTATTGACTACAATAATATATCTAATGTAGGGGAACTATCTATTTCTTTATTGTGTTTTGTACCTACTGATCTTGTTTTCAGATTTCCTTGGCTGAGTAAACATATCGATAATGAAAAAAAGTAGTTGAAACAAACATTTCAAACCAGATGTTCTGTGCCTCCATATGTGCTGCTTGTGGTTTCCAGTGGACACCTCAGTATTAAAACTTGAATTGAGCTACAACAATTGGTATAAATCTGACTCTCATGATTAAGTATTTGTCAAGAGAGTTGTGGCCATTTCAAAAATCTATTGAAGAGAATTAGATAGTCTAGTTTCAGTCCATTACTGCCAACCTACTATGCATAATAAAGGACATATGATAGCTACTGTGAGTGTGGTCATTTAATAACTTTGCTATGCAATTAGTTCTCAACACCAAATTGAAATCTGTATAAATCCAGGGAAAAGATTATGTGCAAGATGTTTCACTATGTTTTTTAATCATCATTATAGGACTTTAAATCATCTGATCATCTGTATTCATGATTAAAATATTGTATTTCTGAAGTGATAGCTTTCTGCTTTTTCTTTTTTTTTAATACTTGGAAAAATACAGATCACCATTTAAAAAATAGTCACTCGGGGATGACATTATGGCATAGAGGGTAAAGCTGCTGCCTGCAATGCTTGCATTGATTATGGAAGCCAATGCATGTCCTGGCAGCTCCACTTCCAAATCATCTCCCTACTGATGGCCCTGTGGAGATGGCCAAACTACTTGGGCACTCGTGACTCATGAGTGAGATCTTAATGAAACACCTGGCTCTTGGCTGGTGACTGGTTCAGCCATGACCATTGCTGCCATCTGGGAAGTGAACCAGTAGATGGCAGATCTCTGTCTCTCTTTCTCTCTCTCTCTTTCTCTCTCTCTCTCTCTAACTCTGAGCTTCAAGTAACTAAATCTTTTAAAGAGTCATATAATTTAAATATGTAACTATTAATAGATGATCAATATGTTCTTGCCCATTTTGTTTAAGTCAATGTAGTTACAGAATGCTAATCTAGGCTTTAAGGGCTTTCATTTTTTTATTTATTGGGCAGTCAAATGTGAAAATATAAATAATAGATAACTTTTAATAAACCTTAAAGTACCTTTTATGAGTTTTTTTTTTTTAGTTGAAACATTTTAGATGGGAATTTCAATTAAATAAAGCCTATTCAATACATATTTTTATCTGTAGCCTTTTCTCTAACATATCTTTAAGTGATTTTGCAGAAATAGAAAATACAAGACTCAGGCAGAAGAACGCCTTGGAGCTGGACAAGTACTGGTCCCAGCAGACCGAGGAACGCATGCAATAAGCACCTCGCCGTAAGCCATCAGCGCTGCAGAGGCAATGCTCAAGGGGTTGCTATACAAGTGCCAGTCCTGGGAGATCGACCTGGGTCAGTCTGGAGAACAGCATTAGGGACACCGAGGCCCGCCACACTATGCAGATGGAACAGCTCAACCCGGTTCTGCTGCACCTGGTGTCAGAGCTGGCACAGACCAGATCAGAAGCACAGTGGAAGGCCCAGGAGTAGGAAGCTCTGCTGAGCAACAAGGTCAGTTTGGAGGCTGAAATCGCCACCTACCAACTTCTGCTGGAAGACAGGGAAGAGCAACACCCTGCAAGGCAGGAACTCCATGCAAACCATGCAGAAGACTGCCATGCACAGCATCGTGGGCAGCTAAGTGATGTCTGACCAATGACACAAAAGTTCTGAGGTGTCGAGGCAGCAGAAGCCGGGTGTCCTTTGGTGAGAGGGGGGCAATAAAAGTTCAGAAGTCACAGAAAAAAAATAGTTTTAATATAGTGAAAAAAAACCTGGAAAGGGAAAAATGCAAAAAGATTTCAACAGATTCTGAGAGTACTAAATGAAAATGGAAGAAAGTTAACTGTTAAACTAGGTTAGCAAAAGCCATAGGTTAGAGTACTTAAACAGTTTGTTTCCGAGCACAAGTCAGTAATCCTGACTTGGAAAGGCTTAGCATTTGGAAACACTGGGATTTTTAGAGGTAACTCATGAGGTTGAAAACCATGGAGATTAATTACGTAAAGCAATTAAACTACCCATCTCTATCTCTAATTTTTTTTTTCTTTTTCTAAAAGAAATTAAATGCACCCAGAGCAGAAAATTTCACTTTCTATCCAACAAAGCAACCAGTCCCAAGATCAAGCACAGAAACTGAAAATTATATAGAGCCTGCCCATATATACAGAATTCCTCTTCTAAAATCCGAGGTTGACAGTGAGAGAAAGAGAGACAGAGAGAAAGGTCTTCCTTTTTCCATTGGTTCATTCCGCAAGTGGCCTCTATGGCCGGCGCATTGCGCCTATCTGAAGCCAGGAGCCAGGTACTTCCTCCCAGTCTCCCATGCGGGTGCAGGGCTCAAGGACTTGGGCCATCCTCCACTGCTTTCCCCAGGCCACAGCAGAGAGCTGGACTGGAAGAGGAGCAACCGGGACAGAATCCGGAGCCCTGATGGGGACGAGAACTGGGGGTACTGGCACTGCAGGCAGAGGATTAGCCTAGTGAGCCACGGCGCCGGCCAAAAGGTATTGTTGTTAAACATAAAGTAAGTTAGCGTTATTGCACAAAATGAAAAAAAAAATAGCTGAACAAATTATTTAACAAACAAAATCTGTGACTGAGAGAGATAGAAACAGTTCTAGGAGGAGAATTTATTTTTGAAAAGATATTGTTATTTAAGGAGCCCAAAAGGAGACACTGGAATCTTGAATTACAGTGTCATGCAACTAACAATAGGAACACAAGAAAAATATTTAAACACACACACACACACACAAACACAAGTGAGGACTGGTGTTTGCTAGGGTCATGGAAAAGGCATGGGGGTTGCTAATTAGCATAAAGTTTCAGCTAAACAAAAGAAATATCTTCCAAAAACATGCTGTATAACATTGCACAGTTAACAATAGTCAATTGCACACTAAAATTTGATAGGTTATATTTTTGTTCTTATAACAATAAGATGAAAGTGTAAAAAGTATTCTCATAATCCTATTCAATAGTATTCTTTTAATCCTAAGTAATGCATAGTTTTAACATAAGAGCAATGAACAATTTGAACAAACATATTACCATTTCCAATGTCAATTTAAAAATATGTACTTGTTTTCACATGATGAAGTTCTTTTCAAACTACTTAGAGAATACTTACATAAATGGATCATGTATTCATACATTGCAAGACTGTATTCTCCAAGGTGTCATTTGATCTCAATTTTATCTATAGAGTCAACCCAATTCCAAAGAAAATTCCAGAAATTAGTTATACTTACTAACAAACTTAGTTTATTTTAAAGTTCATATGCAAAGCCAAATGACCCTTTGTAGTCAGAATAAAAAATTGGAAGTTTAATACCATATGCACTCAATATTTACTGTAAATTTATGGAAAGACCAATAGCATGGAGAAAAGGATCATCATTGAAATGCAGTCAACTGATCATGGACAAAGGAGCAACGAAATTTCAATGGAAAATAATAGCTTTTACAAAAATAGTGTGCAGTAATTGAACATATATGTGTCAAAAGTTAATCTCTACGCAGATCTAATGCCCTTTACACTCTTCACCAAAAATAATTGAATTTATAGACCCAATTGTAAAAGTTAAGTAATAAACATTTAGGAAAAGCAAAAACTTCTAGTAACAAGATGCCAGAACAATACAAAAACACTACTCAAGACAAAAAAAAAGTGGTAAATCGGTATTCATTAAAATGTAACACTTTTGCTCAGTAAAAGACTATCTCAAGGACATAGAAGAGATACACCACAGACTAAAAGAAAATATTCCCAAAATATACCAATGACTCAAATATAAGCGGTAACAGACAAAAATGAGCCACAAATCTCAGTCCATTGGAGAAAACACCTACCTTGTGCAGATGTACAGTTGGCAACAAAACATGTAGAATGATGTAATTTGTAATCAGCAGATAACAAATTAAAACAATCAGGGCTAAAAATAGAGGGCTAAAAAAGAATAGCAGTACCAAATGCTGAGGCATATACAGGCAAGATAAGCTCCCATTCATTGCTAGTGGGAAGGCAAAACAGTACAACCACTTTAAAAATTGGTGTGACAGTTCCCAGCCAAGCTAAATGTAGGATTGCCATATGATCTAATAATCATTCACCAATGCTATCACTAAATGAAGTTAAAAATGGCTGCAATAAAAATTAACTGCAGGGTGTGTATATGTGGTAACTTTGTTCATAATTGCCAAAATCCAGAAGCTACAAATAACTTCTTTTTAATTTAATAAGGTTAAATGACAAACTGTAGAACATCCACAAAAGGGGATAGTTTTCAGTAATCTCAGACATGCAGAAAAAAAACCAAAAAGATAAGATTGAGACTTGATAGCATAGTAGCCAATCTGACAAGGCTATATGCTGCATGATTTCATCTGCATTTTATTCTGGAAAAAGGAGAAATAAAAGGACAATAAAAGGATACACTGATTCCCAAAGGCTGATAAAAGGTCGAGTACAGGGAATTTTTAAGGCACTGCAAAAACTGTACTCACACAACTCAAAAAGAGAAGCTTCATCAAAGCAAAATTTGAAAAAAATCATTAAGAGGTTATGTGATGCAAGGTAATAATGCAAATTGTGACAAGGGAATTTGTATTAGAAATATATGAAAAAATCTCACTGAATGAGGTGGAGAAATAGTACAGATTTAAATATTTTGGGAAATGAATGGAGATTGTAAGACCAAAGGCAAGATTAAAAGCTCAGAAGGACGTTGCTTGGTAAAATGCTTTTCCATAAACATATGAGTTAATCTTTCATTTTATATTTGTTCAAAAATAGATAGAAATTAATATACCACTATAGTTTTAATGATTCATGACTTTTAAAATTTACTTTATATGACTGAAATTTAACATATTCTCTTTTTATTATTGTGTATGACCCATGCCTATTTTCCTCCTGCACTATGGACTTTCCAGTTTCATTTGTTGAACTGCTTATTTAGTGGAGCCAATAAATCTTTGACTATAATGTCAAATAAAGTCTGTTTTCTCAAGGTCTGTGCTGTGGCATAGCAGCTTGCGACTGCTCTATTTCTGATCCATCACCCTACTATGTACCTGGGAAAACAGAGGAAGATGGCTCAAGTCTCCATTGTGGGAGACCTGGAAGAAACTCTTGGCTTCTGGCTCTTGAAAGATCCAGCTTCAGCCATGCGGCCATTTGAGGAGTGAATCAGCAGATGGAAGTCTCTCTCTCTCTCTCTCTGTCTCTCTCTCCCTCTCTTTCCTACCTTCTTTTTCTCCCCACTCCCTCTCTCCTTCTCTGTAAACTGCCTTTCAAATAAATAATAAGTCTGTTAAAATATATTATCTCAAAGAATCATAAAAATAATAAGATGTTATCTTAGTATAAATATATACCTGAAATGAAAAATTAAGGAAAAGAGCATGAATACTGTGAGCTGTTTTCTCATTGTTGGAGTGGAAATTTACAGAACTGCAGAGGGTAGAGAAGATAATGATCCATATTTAATGGATTATATTTGGATAGCTCATTGGGAACTTAATATTGGAATCAACAGTTTCATATAGAAGTATTTATAGAGTGTGCGTATGCACACATGAATACACACACACATATGTATTGCTTTGGCATCCTATGAAGTCTAAAAGAAACATCCCATTACCAACATGCACATCCATTTGTTAAAACCAGAGGAAAAAAAGTACTAAAAAAATCAAAAGTCAGAAGCAATGAACTTGAAAAAAAAAAAAGAGTATATTTCAGCCTACTATGTCAATAATCACTTTAAATGTGAGTGGTATATACATGCCAATAAAATGACAGAAATTGTCAAACTGGACAAAACTAAGAGATCCAACCATATGCTGCCTGCCAGAAAATCTCTTGACATAAAAAGACTCAGACAGGTTATAAGTAGAGGAATGAAGAAAGGTATACTATATTAACATTAACCAAAGAAAACATAAATATTTTCATTAATTTTCTATAAAGCTGACTTTGAAACAAGACAAGGATAAAGAGAAACATTAAATAATAATAAAGGCAATTATTTTTAAATATTTATTTATTTTACTTGAAAGTCAAAGTTACACAGAGAGAAAAGGCGAAGCAGAGAGAGAGAGGTCTTCCATTCGCTGGTTCACTCACCAGTTGGCCTCAATGGCCAGAGCTGCGCCGAACCAAAGCCAGGAGCCTTTTCTGGGTCTCTCCCATGGGTGTAGGGGCCCAAAGGTTTGGGCCATCTTCTACTGCTTTCCCAGGCCATAGCAGAGAGCTGGATCAGAAGTGGAGAAGCCAGGACTCATACCGGTGCCCATATGGGATGCCGGCACTGCAGGCAGCAGCTTTACCCACTATGTCACAGTGCTGGCCCCGACAATTATTTTCCCATAAGTTAGAATAATCCTAAAAGTGTCTGCACATAAAATTAGAATATCAAAACACACAAATTAAAAAGCTGATATAAATGAAAATATATATAAATTCTCAATTATCATTGGGAATTTCACTGCCCCTTGATCATTAATTAGTATACCATACAGGAAACTTAATCAGTAAGGAAAAAGATGATCTAAACAACACTCTCAAATAGATTTTTGTGACAAGTTTTTTTTGTCTTACTTACAATAAGATATTTAAATGTATATTAGAAACATACAGAATTATAATATCAGTTATATTGAAATTTCACTTGTAGCTTATTAAAATAACAGATTTGATATATTAATATGTGTTTTTTTAAAACTTTTATTTAGTAAATATAAATTTCCAAAGTACAGTTTATGGATTACAATGGCTTTTATATGTGTGTTTTTACTAAAACATAAAATATTTAGAAATTAAAGTAAATGTTAAAATTTAATGTGGTGAAGAGTTTAAAAGATGTTTTGTGAAGTGGTAACAATTTTAATGTAGATGACCAAGTCTCACATCTCAGATACAGCCAACACTGATGTTTGTTTCCTACACTTATAATTGAATGAAATGGCTCATATAAATTAGGGATGGGGTGGGGGGGAAGGGAAAATATTTTTTTCTTTTTTTGAAGTCACAGATCCCTCAAATCTACTCCTGGACCCGAGGTTAGGAAATCCTGCACTAAAATCTCTGAACAAACTTAACATCATCAAAGAAAATGGCCTACTTTAAACGATGAAGTGATTTTGATACAACAAAACACAAAGCCTTCCATCTATGACATTCTAGATTCTGGAAATACCTAGTCTGCTCTTTGTAGACTGCAAGAAAGATTTTTTAAGATTATGGAGGCTACTAATAGCTTTACTAATTTTGCTAAATATTTAATTCCATAATGGTTGTTTAGTTGGGTTCACTATCCAAATGCCTGAAATTGTTGAGCCTACATCAGAGCCTAGGACAGGAGCTGAGAACTCCAGTATGGGGTCGGTGAATCTTAACTGGCAACTTAAGAGCTAGTCCAAATATCTGTCCCTACAATTTCTTATCATAAAGATATAGTATAAAGAAAACCCAGTGTGTAGCACAATGCCACAAAACACCATCAATTTCTGAGTGTGTG
The DNA here is from genome assembly GCF_033115175.1 of Lepus europaeus. Taxonomy (NCBI): domain Eukaryota; kingdom Metazoa; phylum Chordata; class Mammalia; order Lagomorpha; family Leporidae; genus Lepus; species Lepus europaeus. Next base: position 64,877,827 of record NC_084829.1, on the reverse strand, counting down.
GCTGCTGAAGAGGGATGAGTGGCACCACCCTCAACAGCTGTACCCTATCTCCTGGCTCTCAGTTTAGTTGACCATAGGCCTGTGAGGGAACCCCAGGACCTGACAGCTGCATCTTTCCATGCCATCTTCCTATTCTGTTTTCAAATTTGTCTCTAGCTACATCATTCCTCAAGCAATAATACATTTTGCAAAATAGACATTTGCACAAAGTCTGTCACTTAGTGCCTGGGCAACATACACAATCGCTGAAAGCAGAAGTAGAAATTGGGTAATTTCTCAAATAAGTGAACATGGCATAAATTGACCTTGTTCCTGCTTAATGAAGAGGTTAGATATTGGAAAACTACCCATATAGACATATGAGCAAGAATGGATAGAAAATTTTCATACGGATATTGGTGGAACAGGTTCTGCAACCTGAGTTTCATATTAGTGGAGTTCAAACACTCTTGTGCCACTGCTTGTACTAAGCTTCTAGTTATTTTATATAAATTATAATTATTTTATTAGTTATTGTGATGTCATAATATACCATCTTAATTGCTTTCAAACATTGACATTTAAATTTTCACAGTCTTCCTATCTTGCAGTTAATAAATTATCTACTGTGTATTTGAGGAAATTAAAGCTTAAAGAAGCTAATTAAGTAGTTCTTTATGTACATATTTTTCTCATGTTCCACATCTAATAAACTAGTAGACTGTTGTAACTTCCAAATATGTCCAGAAACTTGCCAGTTCTTACCAATGCTACCACCACACTATGATCTGAATCACACAAAGTATCTTTTATTAACTAGAGATTAGATTATTAAAATAGTTCTTAATTCGTTTTCTTGCCATAAAGCCTTGCCTCCTACCTCTACCCTCATATAATCTATTTCTTTTTGCAATAGTTTTATGGACTAAATTTGTGTATTTTTCTCTCTCTCCATACCTGCTACACACAGAATTCATATGCTGAAACCCTATTCCCTAACAAGGTAGTATTGTAGATTGGGCCTTTGGGAAGTAATTAGAGTTAGGCTAAATTGTGAGAACTGGGCCTGAATGGTAGTAATAATGTTATATATGAGATCTTTCTCTTCGCCACATGAAGACACAGTGAACATTCTGTAACAGGAAGAGGGTCTTCACACAAACCTGACCATGCTGGAACTCTGATCTTAGGCTTCCACCTCTAGAAATGTGATAAATAAATGTTTCAGTCACCCAGAAGTGACATGCTACTGTAGCAGCCCAAACAGATAAAGACAGTATCTAGAGTGATTTTTTTTTTTTTTTTTTGACAGGCAGAGTGGACAGTGAGAGAGAGAGACAGAGAGAAAGGTCTTCCTTTTGCCGTTGGTTCACCCTCCAATGGCTGCCGTGGCCAGCCCACCGCGCTGATCCGAAGCCAGGAGCCAGGTGCTTCTCCTGGTCTCCCATGGGGTGCAGGGCCCGAGGACTTGGGCCATCCTCCACTGCCTTCCCGGGCCACAGCAGAGAGCTGGCCTGGAAGAGGGGCAACCGGGACAGAATCTGGTGCCCCGACCTGGACTAGAACCTTGTGTGCCGGCGCCACTAGGCGGAGGATTAGCCTGTTGAGCCACGGCGCCGGCCGAGTGATTTTTTTTTTTAAAGAAATTATTGGCCGGCGCCGTGGCTTAGCAGGCCAATCCTCCACCTTGCGGCGCCGGCACACCGGGTTCTAGACCCGGTTGGGGCGCCGGATTCTATCCCGGTTGCCCCTCTTCCAGGTCAGCTCTCTGCTGTGGCCCGGGAGTGCAGTGGAGGATGGCCCAAGTGCTTGGGCCCTGCACCCCATGGGAGACCAGGAGAAGCACCTGGCTCCTGGCTTCGGATCAGCACGATGCGCCGGCCGCAGCGGCCATTGGAGGGTGAACTAACGGCAAAAGGAAGACCTTTCTCTCTGTCTCTCTCTCACTATCCACTCTGCCTGTCAAAAAAAAAAAAAAAAAAAAAAAAAAAGAAATTATTAGTTAGATTAAAAAATGGAGTTAAAAAATACAAAGTATTTATTATGTTCCAAAGTCCCAAATGGTCCAATCCTTGGTTATTTCTCTGACTTCCTCTCTGACTTGTCCTCCATGTTTGTTGAATATTACCCTCACATGCTTCCATGCTAATCCCCCCAACTGTCCATCACTTGCCTGCCACAAAGCACTTTTACAAATTGCTTCTGCTGTTTGGCCATGTCTCTTCCTAGATAACTGTAAATCTTCTCTCATTTCCTTCCTATTTCTACTAAAATGTCTCTACAACCAATTGCTCTCAATATGCTTATCTTTCACAGTCTTATCACCACCCAAATTGCACGTTTATACTTTTATTATCTTATTCTTCTAATAAGTCAGTAGAATGGGAACTTAATGTGTTTTTATTTATTGGAGTAATCTTAGATCTTAGACTAGGGTCTGCTATACTGTTGCAGCTTAATGAATATTTATTGAATGAATGAATAAAAGTTCACTCTGCTCAGTATGTGTCAGAGCCCATATTTGATCTTGTGGTTCCATAATTCTCACTATACATAATGTTAAATTTCTCTCTAAGTCTAAATACTTACAAATATTGCTTTGGTGCAATGATTCCATAGTGGAACTAAATATTTACTATAAATATCATCAGATTTTTTTTCACAATATTTTTAAATTAGGGTATGTTTTATGTTGCTACAGAATGGTTAAATTCAAGAACTAGTAATATGTCAATAATATGACAATAGAATTTTGTAACTCAAAATATCATAAAAGAAGTAAGTGGTTTAAAAGAATAAAAGTAACAATATATACAGTTTTCATTTTAATATTTCTTAATTATTTAATTTAAAGTAAACTACAACTTGATTATTTGGCTCAATTATCTCTGCTATTACTGTTGATTGGTATCTAATTCTGTTGCCAAAAATTTATTCCACGTGGCCTGATAGCAAAATCTCAGTTTAGTGAATTACTGAAAGTTATGCCAAGCAATTTCAGTGTTGAGATTTGAATTTCAAGTTCTCCCATCACTGCTGTGAATCCAATTGGAAGACCCTGGGGACACATTTGAGAATTCTTCTATTCTATTCTCAGATTAAAATTTACAAGTATTTGATTATGCCAAACTATTATAGAGTTTCCCCAATGTTCTCTAGTAATTTGATGGCTTCAATTCATGGATTTAGGTTTTTGATCCATTTTGAGTGGAGTTTAAGGTATAGGGTAGGGATGTTGTTTCATATTTCTGCACATGGAGATCTAGTTTTTCCAGAATAATTTGTTGAAGAGACTGCCCTTTATTCAGGGATTATTTTTAATTACTTTGTCAAAGATGAGTTGGTTGTAGATGCATGGATTTATTTCTGGAGTTTCTATTATGTCCCATTCATCTACATTTTTGTACAAGTGACAGGGTGCTATGATAATAACTTCCCTGTAGTATGTCTTGAAATTTGATACTGTGATGCTTCCAGCTTTGTTTTTGCTATGTAAGTTTCACCTGAAACAAGTAATATTTATCCCTAATATGCAAGGATGGTTCAGCATTCACAAATCATTGTGATATATCATATTAGCAAATTGAAGAACAAAAACCGTATGATTATCTCAATACATGCAGAATAAGCATTTGATAAAATACAACACTCTTTCATGATGAAAACTTTAACAAAATTGTTTACAGAAGGAACATACCTCAACACAATCAAAGCAATTTATGACAAACCCATGGCAAGCATCCTATTGAATAGAGAAAATTTGGAATCATTACCACTGAGATCTGGAACCAGACAAAGATGCCCACTCTGGAAGTATTAGCAACAGCCATTATGCAAGAAAAAGTAACAAAAGGGATACAAATTGGGAAGGAAGAAGTCAAACAATACCTGTTTGCAGATGACATGATTCTACATTTAGGGAATCTAAAGACTCCACTAGGATACTATTGGAACACATAGAAGAGTTTGGTAAGGTGGTGGGATATAGAATCAACACGCACAATCAATACCCTTTATACACACAAACAATGCTATGGCTGAGAAAAAAACTTCTAAGATCAATCCCATTCACAATGGCTAAAAAAACAAATCAAATACCTTGGAATAAATTTAGCCAAGAATGTCAAAGATCTTTAAAGTGAGAATTCTGAAACATTAAAGAAAGTAATAGAAGACAAAAATAGAAAAATCTTCTATGTTCATGAATTGGAAGAACAAATATCATCAAAATGTCTATTCTTCTGAAAACAATTTACAGATTCAATGCAATACCAATAAAAATACCAAGGGCATTCTTCTCAGATCTAGAAAAATGACGCTGAAATTCATATGGAACACAGGCGATCCGAATAGCTAAAGTGATCTTATACAACGAAAATAAAGCCTGAAGCATCACAATACCAGATTTCAAGACATAATTCAGGTCAGTAATAATCAAAGCATCCTGGTACTGGTATAAAAACAGGTGGATAGACCAATGGAAAAAAATAGAAATGCCAGAAATCAACCTGTACATCTATAACCAACTTTGAAAAAGGTGCTAAAATCAATCCCTTGAACAAAGACCGTCTCTTCAACAAATAGTGCTGGGGAAACTTTATCTCCATATGAAGAAGTATGAAGCAAGACCCCTACCTTAAACCTTACACAAAAATCCACTCCAAATGGATCAAAGACCTAAATATATGACCTGATGTCATCAAATGATTAGGAAACATTGGAGAAACCCTGCAAGAATTTGGCATAGGCAAACAGTTCTTGGAAAAGACCCCAGAGGCACATGTATTTAAAGCCAAAATTGACAAATGGGATTACATCAAATTGAGAAGCTTCTGCACTGCAAAAGAAACACTGAGCAAAGTGAAGAGGCAACTGATAGAATGGGGGAAATTATTTTAAAACTGTGCATCTGATAAAGGATTAATACCAGAATATATAGAGAGATCAAGAAACTCAACAACAACAAAACAAATAACCCAGTTAAGAAATGGGCAAAGGACTTAAACAGACATTTTTCAAAAGAGGAATTCTAAATGGCCAACAGACACATGAATAAGTGTTCAGGATAACAGACAGTCAGGGAAATACAAACCAAAACCACAGTGAGGTTTCATCTCACTACCATTTGATTGGCTTTCATACACAAATCAACAAATAACAAATGCTGGTGAAGATGCATTGGTGGGGGAGAATGCTTCCCTAATCCAACATGGGTGGGAATGTAAAATGATAAAGCTACTGTGGAAGACAGTATATAGATTCCTCAGAAATATGAATATAGACCTACCATATGACACAGGCATCCCACTTTTGGGAATTTACCCAAAGGAAATGAAATTGGCATATTAAAGAGTTATCTGTACCCTTATTTTTATTGCGGCTCAATTCACAATAGCTAAGATAGAGAATCAACCCAAATGCCCATCAACTGAAGACCAGATAAAGAAATTATGGGATATGTGCACCATGGAATAATACACAGCAGTTAAAAAAGAAATCCCTTTGTTTGCAACAAAATGGATGAAACTGGAAAATATTATACTGAGTGACATAAGCCAGCTCCATAAGGACAAGTACCATATGTTCTCTTGATCTGTGATAACTAATAGAGCAACTGAAAGGTAATTTATAGAAGTAAAATTAACACTTTGAGATGCAATGACTGAACAGCTCTTGTCTCTACTGTTTAAGAAATATTTTTTCCATACATGTGTTGAACTCTTAACTTATTATAGAGTTAATCATAGGTGTATAAAGTTTATTGAAAATTAATCAGTAAAAAATAAGAATGTAAATAGGAGAGTGAGGAAGAAAAGGAGTGCAAGTGTGGCTGGGAGGGCAGATATGGTAGTGTATGGAATCACTATATTCCTGATGTTGTATGAGATACATGAAATTTGTATTCCCTAAATAAAAGACTTCTGGGGAAAGAAAGAAACTCAAAAACAATAAAGTAAACTACCCAGTTAAGAAATGGGCAAAGGACTTGACCAGGCATTTTTTAAGAGAAGAAATTCTAATGGTCATAAGACACTTGAAAAAAATGCTCAGAATCACTAGCTATCAGGGCAACACAAATCAAAACCAAAATGTGGTTTCGCCTCAACCCAGTCAGAATGGCTTTCATACAGAAATCAACAAACAACAAGTCCTGGAAAGGATGTGGGAAAAAAAGTTACCCTACCTTGTTGGTGGGAATGTAAACTGGTGCTACCACTGTGGAAGACAACATGGAGATACTTCAGAAATCTTAATATAGACCTTCCATATGATCCAGCCATCCCACTCCTAGGAATTTACCTAATGGAAATGAAATCAGCATATGAAAATGTGATCTGCATCCCCATGTTTATTGCAGCTCAATTTACACTAGCTAAGATATGGAATCAATCCAGATGTCCATAAACTGAAGATTGGATAAAGAAATTATGGTACACACACACACACACACTATGGAATAGCACACAGCAGTAAAAAATGAAACAATGTCTTTTGCAACAAAACGGATGTGACTGGAAACAATTATACTTAGAGAAATAAGCCAATCCCAAAGACACAAATACCATATGTTCTCCCTGATATGAATTAACTAATAGTGTACATAAAGGTAATCTATAAGAGTTAAATTGAATTACAGGTGCGATGATTTTGAACAGTCCTTGTCTCAACTATTGATTAACTGTTTTTTCTTTTCTTTCTTCATACTATTTTTTGAACTCTTTACTTAGTGTAGGGTTTATCTTATGAGTATAAAGATAATTGAAAATAAATCTTTGTGAAAGAATAAGAATGAGGGTAGGAGAGGGAGGAGGAAGAAGGGTGGAAGTGTGAGCAGGAAACAGGGTAGGGTGGAAGGTATCACTATGTTCCTGAATATGTATATATGAAATACATATAATTTGTAAACATTAAATATTTTTTAAAACAATTAGGTTTGTCAGTAAGGAGTATAGATTCTTAAAAAAATCAATGGTTTCAATGTTTTAGGCAGTATTTATTAAGCTTCCATGAAAGAAGAAAATATTTAAGAATGCACTGCTCTTTAGTTTATACAAAATACCAAGAAAATTGTTGGGGCCAAGGCTGTGGTATAGCAGGTAAAACAGCTATTTGCAGAACTGGCATCCTACATGGGCACCTGTTTGAGTCTTAGCTGTTCCACTTCTGATCCAGCTTCCTGTTAATGCGTCTGGGAAAGCAGCGGAAGATGGACCAAATACTTGGGCCTCTGCCACTCATGTTGGAGCCTCGGAGGGTGTTCCTGACTCCTGGCCTTTGTGGCCATTTGTGGAGTGAACCAGCTAGTGGAAGGTCTTATCTCTCTGTCTCCTGCTTTCTCTTTCCCTTTCCCTTTAACTTGGACTTTCAAATAAATAATGAAATAAATAATGAAAAGAATTCTCAGTGGTAAATAATTTCAAACTACAATAATATCAAAGTAATCATTGTGCATAATCAGATATTCACGAATATTTGAAAACTATTCCTTTATCATCTCCCTTCTGAGCTGGTAAATTGGTAAAATATTAGTCAGAAGGCTGCCAACTTATTGCAATTGAGAGAACAAATTACAATCACAAGACTGACTTTACTCTCTCACATTAGTCTAGTCCACAGTTCTTTCAAATTCTGATGAAATTCAATTTTTCATGCATTGACACTGATGGAAGGTTGTTATTTTTAGTCCCAGTTCTTTAACAAGTCACCACAGTTAGAAGTGCCCTGGCTAACATGATGGTGGTTACAGATTTGATTGAGATTATTCCTGACACAGGTCAGGCAGAGCAGTAGACTGGGTCATACTGTTCTGACTGCTGGTCTCTTCCTTGCCCTTGTGACTTAAAGAAATATGAACCAATTCAGATCATGCAGCATTCTAGTGGTAATCATTTCTAATGGAGTGTGGTTACATGATGTTGCAGAAATATCTATACCACCCTGGTAATATATCTTCTTTCCACAGAGCAAACAGTGCCCTATTTGAAAAGAATGACCACATTCATCTTCATCTGCCTGGGTGTTAAACTTCACATGGTTGCTGTACTGATTTACTAAACAAAAAGAAAAGAGTACTTAAATATGCTGGAATGCAAGCAAACAAAGGATTTATACTCATATAAATATTGAATAGTATATTTTTATTTTTTTTCCAAATGAGTGTCTGGTCATTCAAACAATAAATGATTTTATTCTGTTCTATTCTGTTTGAAGTTTTAAAGATGGTTAAATAATAATGAATCTTGTAGTTAGGCAACAGAATACAATAAAAGGTGTTAAAGTGATATCTTCAGAATTTAACTTGCAAGTATTACAAGTGGTTTATCTTCTTTAGAAAGAGGCAACAAGACAGATGATAAATATAGTCTAAGCCTGTGGCAGGGAAGGACAGCTGACTATTCCATACCCATTCTCTTCCTCTTCCTTAGTAACAGCATACAAATCTTATTTCACATAGCAATGTGTCAGCTTAAAACACACACACACTCACACACACACACCTGTATTTTTTAGCTTTCTTTGCCACTAGATAGGTGAATGGAATGTAAGTGAGTATCTAATGTTTAAATCTTCTGAGAACACTTTTGAAAGGGGTCTTATGTTAGCTAGAAATTCCCTTATTCATCTATGTCCTCTTTTTCTCATTTCCTTGACACCAGAAATGATAGTTGAGTCTTCAGAAAGCATTTTTTGACAGTGAGGTAACCTCAAGTAGGAAAGTCTTTCACCAGGAACAACTCTTTAGAAAGAAGGAACTCTCCTGGACTGACTTCCTCTGGATTTCTTTGTGAGAGACAAAAGTATAATAACCTTGAGTAAGACTGTTAGTAATAATCATCTTACTAGCAACTTCAAGTTCTGCGAGTGGAATATTTTTTTTCTTTCATCTAGTCTTGAGCATTTGTGACATTATTCACTTAGCATTAGGTTTGCCCAGAAACTTGTCCAGAACCACCCTGACAAGCGAAATGAGCTTGCCAAGCAGCTGAATGGCTTCTGTAGTCCCTGAACCAGCTACTAACCATTCCCTATCCTTATAGATCATGATGCATTAACAATCCACACATTTGGTAGTGATGGTTGTCTGTGGTTGGATTTCCATGATATGATCGCATTTTAATAAAATCAGTGTTGACCGGCACTCAATAGGCTAATCCTCCACCTTGCGGCACCGGCACACCAGGTTCTAGTCCCGGTCGGGGCGCCGGATTCTGTCCCGGTTGCCCCTCTTCCAGGCCAGCTCTCTGCTATGGGCCCGGGAGTGCAGTGGAGGATGGCCCAAGTGCTTGGGCCCTGCACCTGCGTGGGAGACAAGGAGAAGCACCTGGCTCCTGGCTTCGGATCAGTCGCGCAGCCATTGGAGGGTGAACCAATGGCAAAGGAAGACCTTTCTCTCTGTCTCTCTCTCTCTCACTGTCCACTCTGCCTGTCAAAAAATAAAAAAATGAAAATAATAAATAAATAAAATCAGTGTTGTAAAGTAATTCATACCTGCACTTGAGATTTATGGATCAAGTGGAAATTTTTGTGGGAACCTAACTATCTGATTTCTTTGAAGTAGAAAGAGTAACAGGGCCAAAAATCAATAATCAACAGGGACAGCTGGTCTAAGAAATCTGAAATTTTAGGTTTCTACTTATTTATTCTGATTTTTGTGGATTCTAATTTGTAGTCTATTTAAATTAGTAAGTGTGAGAGTGAAGGACTATATACAATGTATTGTTTCAGTGATTACATTTATTTCTTTGTAATGACCATTACCTGATCTTTGATTTTTGTCTATTTATTTGGTAACAAAAATTATATCAGAAAATACATAGATTCAAAAATTTTGCACATGCCACACTGACAGTGTCAGAAATTTTTGAACATCCCTAAACCATGTATTCAAATACAAACCAAGCAACAAAAATGATCACAGTTAACCATGCAATTAAACGAAGTGATAAATTAACTCCATGACCACCAAAATCCACGCAAGTGGAGCCAAATTATTGGCAGCAACAACATAAAGAAATTATAGTAAAATGGTATAATGGCCTAGCCATAACTTAATGAAACACATCCAAATATTATTAGACCCATTGTAAAATATTCCCCAAATATACAGAAGCTTTTTAAACAAGTAAGAATATATACCACATTCTTAAATAGGGATACTTACTTCATAAAGAGAGTAACCTTTCCAAAATTTACTTAATGCAAAATCAATAATAATACTATTAAGTTTTTCTTTTTTATTTATTTATATGATACTGTGCTGGAGTCTACCAGTTCATTTTGACATAGATTTTGCAGGATAAGCAAGCAAGAATAACCAAGAAAGGGAACAGCAATGAGTAGGGCTGTTCTTATTGGATATTCAAACATATCATAAAATTTCAATGATTAAAGCAATATGAGTCCAAGAGAATAAATAAAATAATGTACAAAATTATACAAGGAAATATTATAAGCAATACTGTTAATATTTTAATTTACAGAAAATGTAGTTATAAAAAACACTTATTTAAAAAAAACCTTACTAAGTTTTATCAAGAATGTAAAGCTGGAAACCTCATTTTTTTGTGGAAAGAAAAATGTACACACTCAAACAAAAACCTTATTAAAAGAACACTCAGGGCTAATCTAGCCATATAACTGAACTTATTTCTTAAAATCTACCCAAAAGCACATCCAAATGGATCAGAAATTTCAATCAAAAAGGTAAAATTTTCACGTATAAAAGTGTAAGTGGATGTATAACTGGAAGTTGGGCAAATTACTCCTTCTAATGATTTGAAATCCTGATCAACGAATAGAAAAGACTAGTAAATTTGATTCTCATGGAACTGAACTTTTGGACAGTTAACTATGCCCTGAGAAAATTTCTCATTCATTTAAGAGACCAAGGGTAAATATCCATAATATACAAAAGCATCTAAAACTGGAAAAGGAAATTCCTGAGGAAAAAAAGGCCTGATGAAAAGGAGGTAGGAAACATGAAGACAATAAGAGGAAGAGGACATGCAAATTTCCTTCTCATATAAAAAGACAGCTCTCACAGCAGTACGAATTCCAACTACACCAGGGACTGAATTTTACATGTTACAGGTAGACAAATCCAAATTTTTCACCACACATTTAGTTGTTAAGACTGTGGGGATACAAATCATTTTACAAATTGCTGGAGTGAATTTAAAAAGATTCAACCAGAAGGATAATTTGACAGTATATAGTAAAATTACATAAAGATATATATTTTGATCCGGCAATTTCACTGACCAAAAAAGACACACTAGAAAAAAATTCATAAAGTCAAATGTACAATTTATGAGTAAAATCACAGAAAGAAATTGGTTAAGAATTAGTGGAACATGCAACCGAATGTCCATATAATGCCATATTATGCAGTTCAAAAATGAATAAGAAATATCTCAAAATACTACCACTGAAGAAATTTAAATTACAATGTTCAGGAAGTTAGGGTAAGAGTATTCATATTAGGTTCCTATTTATTTATTGAAAGGAAGGGTTAAAATATAATTCAATGTATGGTTAGATAAAGTTTCATTTTGTCTCTGAAATGCAGTAATCCTTTAGTTAAAAAAGTTTTTTCTGGGGCCGGTGCCATGGCTCAGTAGGTTAATCTTCCACCTGTGGCACTGGCATCCCATAAGGGTGCCGGGTTCTAATTCCAGCTACTCCTCTTCCAGTCCAGCTCTCTGCTGTGGCCCGAGAGGGCAGTGGAGGATGGAGCTTGTGCTTGAGCCCTGCACTCTCAAGGGATACCAGGAAAAATCACCTGGCCCCTGCTTCAGATCGGCACAACTCTGGCCATTGCAGCCATCTGGGGAGTGAACCAATGGAAGGAAGACCTTTTCCTTTGTCTCTTCTCCCTCTCACTGTCTGTAACTCTACCTCTCAAATAAATAAATAAATAAATAAAATCTTTAAAAACAAAGTTTTTTTTCTGAGCAGGCATTGTGGCACGGGGGATTAAACTTCCACTTGCGATACCTGTGTTCCATATCTGAGTGCCTAGGAATGAATCCTATCTCCACTTCCAATGCAGCTTCCTGCCAGTTCACCTGGAAGGCAGCAGATGACGGTCCAAGTGCTTATGTTCCCGCCAGGTAGGAGATCTCAATGGAGTTCCTGGCTCCTGACTTCTTCCTGTATCATTCCTGGATATTGCAGTCACTTAGGGAGTAAGCCAGCAGATAGATCTCTGTCTGTCTCTCTTAATATCCCTACCTCTTTCTGTCACTCTACCTTTCAAATAAACAGAACTTTAGAAAAAGAATAACTATCCTCAATTTTTTAAAAGTTACTTTTGATTCAAGATTATTTTAAGTCAGGTCCATGAGAGTCTCACAGGCATGGAAAGCCATGACACGGTGGCAAAAAACAATCTAAATGAAAGACCCTGGTGAACAAGACCCCAGCAGAAGGAACAGGCCATCAAGGAGAGAGGCGCCTTTCTCTGAAGGAAGGAAGGAACCTCCACTGTGACACGGCCTTGACTAATCAAGTTCAGAGTCGGTGAACTCAAGGGGCTTCCATAGCCTAGACAGCTCATAGCAAGAGTCTCGGGTGATTGCTGACGTCATAAATAAGAGTGCCAATTGTTAAATCAACAACGGGAGTCACTGGGTACATGCTCCCCACGTAGGATCTCTGTCCTTAATGTGTTTTACTATGAAACTTAAAAACACTACTAGTGGAACAATACCCTATACCTTGTGCGGTTGTGTGAGTGCAGCCTGTTGAAATCCTTGCTTAGTATATACCAAGTTGATCTTCAGTATATAAAGGTAATTAAAAATGAAACTCGATAAAGGGCAGGATGGGAGAGGGAGAGGGGAGGGTCACAGGAGGGAGGGAGGTTGGGGGGGAAGCCACAACAATACAAAAGTTGCACTTTGTAAATTCACATTTATGAAATAAAAAATGAAAAAAATAATTTTTCAATAAAAGTAAACCTTTCTAAACTTTAAAAAAAAAGATTATTTTAAGTCAATGATAGTGATATATATTTAAAGTCAAACCTGCAAAATAAGATGTACTTAGATAAGTATGTTTTCTGGTTTTGCACAGCCCATTTTTTCCCTCTATTCCTACAATTAATGATAATTTTACTATTTAGTATCTATATGCGTTAGCATTCACTGAGTTTAAATATGACCAAATATGTAAACCTTTTTTGTATATGCATGTATATGTGTTGTATAAGTGTTGGCACATATATTACACTCAATTTACAATCACAGGCCGGCGCTGCGGCTCACTAGGCTAATCCTCCGCCTGTAGCGCCAGCACCCTGGGTTCTAGACTTGGTTGGGCGCCGGATTCTGTCCTGGTTGCTTCTCTTCCAGTCCAGCTCTCTGTTGTGGCCCAGGAAGGCAGTGGAGGATGGCCCAAGTGTTTGGGCCCTGCACTTGCATGGGAGTCCGGGAGGAAGCACCTGGCTCCTGACTTTGGATCGGTGCAGCACGCTGGCCTTGGTGGCCATTTGGGAGGTGAACCAATGGAAAAGGAAGACCTTTCTCTCTGTCTCTCTCTCTCTCTCAAAAAATTTTTAAAAAAATTACAATCACAAAGAAAGAAATTCTTTAAAATTAATTTGAAACATAATATTTGACTATATATGCATAGTAAAAAATACCCTGAAGAAAAGATAAATATAAAATCAATCAGTTTCTTAAGTTATTTTAAGTCATCACATTATTGGGATAGTTTTGATGGCTTTTTTAAATTTAATTTTATTTATTTGAAAACAAAATTACAGAAAGATGGAAAGATAGAAATCTTCCATCCACTGGTTCACTGCCCAGATGGCCACAATGGCCAGGGCTGACCCAGGCCAAAGCCAGAAGTCCAGAGATTTCCCACATGTGTGGCCAGGGCTCAAACACTTGAGCCATTTTCTGCTGATTCACAGGTATACTAGCAGGCAAGTGGGTTGGAAGTGGAGCATGTGGGAGACTAACTGATGCTCAAATGGGATGCCAGCATTGCAGGCAGTGGCTTGTCCTGTTAAGCCACCAGGTAAGCCCCTTGGTGTTATTATAAGATTGTCGCATAGATATTGTGAGATACAGCAAGATAAAGCAAAGGGGTACTTTTGTAAATGTACCTTGGGAACTGAGATCTTTGACATGGAAGAAAAAGGAATACAATATGCATTAGTTTCCAGTGCCTTTTGCAAAAACTTATCATAATTTTGGTATCTGAAAATGTTATTCGCTCGGTGTCTGGATGACGGAAGTCTGAAGTCAGCTTCACTAGGTGTTTTATGAGCACACTCTCAAAGTTCCACTTTCCTTTTATTTTAAGCTTGTTGAGCTGCATCCCTTGGCTTTTGTTTGCTTATTTTGGTGATCATAGTGCCTTTTTTTATGTCATATCTCTCTCTGCTTACTCTTAACTGAAACTTGTGATTATCCATATGGTCATTCAGATAATCCCAGATAAATTCTACATCTTGTAATCATATATGCAAGAGCCTTGATATTATATGTAACATTCATTGGGCTCCTTGGAGTAGGATCTTGAGAGTTTTAGGAATAATTTTATAGGGTACCAAAGTTTATCTGCTTTCTGACCCCAAAGATTCACATCTAAACTATATGGGAAAAAATTTCACCCATCTGATCATTTTCAAGAGAGTACCAACTTAAAATCCAAAATTTCACTTAATGCTTTATTTTGAAAGATTCAAATCTTATCTATATCATATAAATCAGATAGAGTTGAAACTTTGAATATGAACTATCCTTGGGTTAAGATCTCTATCTATATGAGACACTGAAACTAAAAATCAAGGTATCTATTCCCAAAATATAGTAGTGGGTCAGGAATAGAGTAACAATTATATGCATCTTCATTTCAAAAAGAAGAAAATAGAAATAAAAAATAAAGATTACTAGGTGTTCCTCACAGTAAGTTCTGTGTGTGTGTGTGTGTGTGTTTGTAGGATGACAGAAAAAGGAGAGAGGATCATATTAGAGAGACAGAAGGACATAAAAGAGACATACCAAGACAAAGATGGAGAAAATGGGAGGAATGTGCCCTGCTATTGTAGGGACTGGTCATCCGTAATCTGCAGGGCAGGCCAGCACAGAGAATACTTAGGAAAAATGTAACATTACAGCTCTAATCAAAGGTTGCATGGAAGCTGACTTCCTTCACTGTCAGAGAATTTAAGACTTTCAACAGATTGGGTGAGTCCTGCCCACATTATGGAGGGTAATCTTCTATACTTAAATGCTAGGGATTGGCATAGTTCTTGGGACTCTGCCATGTATGTAAGAGACTGGGCTGGAGATCCAGGCTCCTTTGGCCTGACCCAGTCACAGTCATTGTGGCCTGGTAAGGAGTGAACCAGTGGATGGAAGATCTCTGTCTGCCTCTTTCTGCCACTCTGCTTTTCAAATAAATAAACTAAATATCTTTTAAAAATAGTGATTTAAAACATGCACATGTATTCTCTTATAGTTCTGGCTAGAAGTCTGAAATCAGAACTGTGGACCAAGATCATAGCAGTAGCAGAGTTGTGTTCCCCCGAATGCTTTAGGGAAAAATCTGTTTCCTTGACTCTTCCAGTTTGTAGAGTTTAATTATTTCTTTCTTTCTTTTTTTACTTACAGCAAGGTATGGTGCTAACTTGTAAACTTAAAGGCCTAAAACAAAGATAGCCATAGTGACATCTAGCTAATATATTGTGTAAATATCAATTACTCCTAGGAGAAAAAAATAACTTCTGTGAGAGGCAGCTTGTGTTGGAACTTGCATGGGAAATACACAAGGGGAGCTTAGGATGTTTTGTCAATCCAGAAGACAAATAAGCTATCAGACTATTGAAGTTTTATCAAAAAGGCTCAGGAGGTCACTTAAAGAGGCTATAACTTGACTTACTGCTCATCCATATAAACAAATTTAATTGGAGTGGAACACATCAGATATTTAAATTCATCAGTCTACAATATTTTAAAATAACAGCTAAAAAATCACCTTTAGAGGCTATTAAAAACAAAATAATTTTAAAATATAATTAATATAATTACTAAAGGAAAGCAATCAAGAATTTTCCATCCCTGTAAAAAAATACTTGATAAAGAGAAACCACTATTTATAAAAAAAAAAAGTGTCAGCTAATAAAGAATGAAATACAGAATTGAAGTGTCATTCTCATTGGCAGCAACTGGCAGGCCTCAATTACTTTTTGCCAACTGAGTAATGAATTTTAGGTCAGAGAGATGTAAGTAGGGATAGTAAAGATAAGTTTATTAAAGTACATTGCAAGAGAGGAACAGGGCAGTTAAGAGAGCACATGGAAACCTTTTTGTCCTGGTTTGGGACTTTTATCCCTGAAGCAAGAGGGGCATTTATTGGTAATGCTGCCATCAAACTCATAATTGGCATTTGTGATTAACATTTGGGAGCTGCATGCCTTGGTCTCCCTGCACATGTGGCTATAAATCACTTTTCTGGTTTGGCTGAGCCCTTGTATTATCCACATACATAACCAGAAGTTAAAGTGTACAGTGGGCAATTTTACGTGGGTCCTGGTGGGGAGCAGGGTCCATGATTTCATCCCTGGAGAAAGATGTTATTGCCCCTCCCCAGTCATTCGTGTCTAATTTGCCTGACATCACAATATTTCAGACTTTAATAAAAGAAAAATTATTTAAGTCTATACTCACCTATGGCCATTAATATCACAATGGAAGAGATGTTTTATTATGTTGATTTTATTAGAGGTTCTCAATGCATCTTATGTATTAAATTCTTGTATAGCATACATCAAATCAAAATATTATGTGCAATAACTACACTATAGGAAGTTAAAGTTGCAGAGGAATGATACCAGGTGATCAACGAATCAAAATTCAGACAAAATTATATCTCTTAGTGTAGTAATCCTGTGTTTCGGAGCTGGCTTTATGGCACAATGGGTTAAGCTGCCACTTGCTAAGCTGTCATTCTATATCAGAATGTTTGTTCAAGTCTTATCTATTCTGCTTCTGATCCAGCTTTCTGGTAATGTGCTTAAGAAGGAAGTGGAAGCTGCCCTGAATACTTGTGTACCTGTTACCCATGTGAGAAACCCAGATGGAGTTCCTAGCTTCTGGTTTTATGCCTGCCTAGCCATGGTGTTGCCGCTGTTTGTGGAGTAAACCTGTGAATGGAAGTGTACTCTCTCTCTCTCTTTCTCTCTCTGCATGTGTGTCTGTCTCTTTCTTTCTGTTACTCTGCCTTTCAAATAAATCAATAAATCTTTAAAACATAATCTTGTGTTTTTAACAAATATAAGGTAGGAAATATGGAGCTACAGGTCAAAAGAGATTCAGGAGAAATATTAATCAGTTGCAATATGTGGATAATATTTTGATCCAGATCCAAATAAAGACAAAGTAATGTTAATAACAATAATTGATGAAGTCATTGGGCTAATATGAACACTGGATATTTTTCCTACTTTTTACTTATTGAATATTGTAGTTAGTGGTACAATAAGTCTATGATTAGAAAGTAAATTGGAATTATGTTTTTGCAAAAATTAAAGGGTAAAAGAAAGCGAGGAAGGAGTGGCTTGAGAGGAGACAAGGCAGGAGGAAAATGTGGTTATCATCTTAGAATTATATCTATGACATACACGAAACATATTCTATATATATTAATAAAACTGAAAATAAAAAAAATAAATGTTATTTTTTGGGGGCTGGCACTGTGATGTAGTGGGTAAAACCGCTGCCTGCAGTGCCGGCATCCCACATGGGCACTGGTTTAAGATCTGGCTGCTCCACTTCCGATCCAGCTCTCTGCTATGGCCTGGGAAAGCAGTGGAAGATGGCCCAAGTCTTTGAGATCCTGTACCTGCCTGGGACGACCTGGAGGAAGCTCCTGGCTCCTGGCTTAGAATCGACACAGCTCCTGCCGTTGCAGCCATCTGGGGAATGAGCCAGTGTATGGAAGATCTCTCTCTCTCTCTCTCTCTGCCTCTCCTTTTCTCTCTGTGTAACTCTGACTTTCAAATAAATAAATGAACTTTAAAAATGTTACTTTTTTAGGTGGAATAAATTTTAACCTTAAAGACACATTTGTTATTTACAAGAAATAAACCTTGGGACAGATTTCAATATTATTCTTGGAAGGATAAAATTGTATAGATCATGGAAGAATCAAGATGGATGATACATCTATAATTTTTAAATCTGTAATGAACACATGAATATTTTTGCTACTAATCTCTGTACTGCTGTATATTTTTGAAATTTTTATTAAGGATAAGTTTTATATATATTATATTGCCTAGGTTTCACCCAAAATGCACATCTGGGTGATGTTTCAAGTTACAACAAGGATTTAGAGAGTCTGGATTCTGGATAGATTGATGTCAAAAGCATCTGACATCATAGAGCAGATTTCCCAGATGTTCTGAATCTAGGGCGGTGTATCAGAAG
This sequence comes from Lepus europaeus, assembly GCF_033115175.1. Lineage (NCBI taxonomy): Eukaryota > Metazoa > Chordata > Mammalia > Lagomorpha > Leporidae > Lepus > Lepus europaeus. Next base: position 64,859,402 of record NC_084829.1, on the reverse strand, counting down.
TGTAAAGATCAATAGTAATGAAGACTGGTGCTTCCTTGGAAAAGTCTCCAATATTGTTGTGGAATTATATATATATATATATATTTACACAATTACATATACACAAATATACATACATATAGACGTATATGTGTATGTATGTATATCTGTGTATATTTTGATTCTTGTTCAGTTGTTATGCTGTGTAAAGCAATCAAAATAATGCATTAGGAATGTTGAAAAGTGCTCTCAAGGAAAATACAGAACTAGGCTCTTGTGGACATTTTGTCATGACATTTTTGTCAACAAATCAATACATATCCTTCTCATATGTTTCTGTCTAAAGACATCATATTTAATATATATGGCTGATGTACTGAACATAAAGCTGATAGCACTATAACTCATGCCTGAACAAAGCTGATTTAGCAAACATTTTTTTCTGTGAGATATACCACAGCCTTCTTGTTCTTAGGAATACCAGGCAGCATTTCAGCATTGTGCTCAACATTTAAACAGCAAAATCACATGCCTGCGTACACACAAAAATGCAGAAACATCAAGAAGAAACAACACATGGCACTATATTTAATGTAAAAGATACTTGTTCGTGTCTTGTTTCACTCATTGGAGCTCAACCAATTATTTAATAGTTAGGCAGTTTAAGTTTTTTGCTGCTCCTTGCAAATTCATGAATAACTGAGAAAGTTTGAGGAGTAGTTATGGTGTTACAAATAAACTATTGAGTTGGTAAATTCAGAAGTTTGGAAACTACAAATGATGATACTCGACTTTCCTTAAAGTCCTAGGTCCTTTGGAAATACTGTGTGCTATTTGTGTCCACTAAGTCATTATTTTTTATTTAAATATTTATTTATTTATCTGAAAGTCAAAATTACACAGAGAGAGGAGAGGCAGAGAGAGAGAGAGAGAGAGAGAGAGAGAGAGAGAGAGAGAGAGAGGTCTTCCATCTGCTGGTTCATTCCCCAGTTGGCCACAATGGCTGGAACTCTGCCAATCCGGAGCCAGGAGCCAGGAGCCAGGAGCTTCTTCCATATCTCTCAAGTGGGTGCAGGGGCCCAAGGACTTGGGCCATCTTCCACTGCTTTCCCAGGCCATAGCAGAGAGCTGGATCAGAAGAGGAGCAGCCGCGACTAAAACCGGCACACATATGGGATGCTGGTGATTCAGGCCACGGCGTTAACCCGCTGAGCCACAGTGCTAGCCAAGTCATTATTTTTGTTTTTAAAGATTTATTTATTTATTTATTTGAAAGTCAGAGTTACACACAGAGAGAAGGAGAGGCAGGGAGAGAGATATAGATGGGGGGGGGGAGAGGTCTTCCATCCTCTGGTTCACTCCCCAATTGACTGTAACTGCTGGAGCTGCGCTGATCCAAAGCCAGGGGCCAGGAGCCTGTTTCAGGTCTCCCATGAGGGCACAGGAGCACAAGGACTTGGGCCATCCTCTACTGCTTTCCCAGGCAATAGTAGTGAGCTGGGTTGGAAGTGGAGCAGCCAGGACTCAAACCGGCGCCCATATGGGATGCCGGCACTGCAGGTGGTAGCTTTGCTGGTTAAGCCACAGTGCCAGTCCATATTTTTCTGTTTCAATACTAGAGTGCACTGGCCAAATCTCTCTACCTGTTGTTCAGGGACAAAGGAACAAACGGATATGACAAGACAATGTAGACAAAAGACAAGTAAAAGATACAAGCTCTCTGTAGGCCTAAAACTATACTAGGCACAAATTATCCTGCTGCAGTTAGGTTTCCTCATCACATTAAAATCTACTCCCTGTACCTTCTAAGGGGTATATTTACCCTCAAAACATATTCTGCTCTGCATTGTATCACCTCAGAATCTTTTGGAATCCAATGCAACTGTAGATTTGGCATATGAATTTTTAAAAAAGATTTATTTATTTATTTGGAAGTCAGAGTTACACAGAGAGAGGAAGAGAGAGAGAGAGAGAGAGAGAGAGAGAGAGAGAGAGAGAGAGAATCTTCTGTTTTCTGTTTCACTCACCAAATGGTTGCAATGGCCAGGGTTACTCCAGTATGAATCTAGTCAGGAGCTTCATCCAGGTCTCTTACATGGTTGACAGGGGCCCAGCCACTTGGGACATCGTTTGCTGCTTTCCTAGGCCATTAGTAGGTAGCTGGATATGAAGTGGAGCAACCAGGAAATGAATGGGTACCCATATGGGGTTCCAGTGGCTTAACCGGCAATGCTACAATGCATTTTGCTTTTTCACAGATGCATTTAGGAGACAAAGCCATCACCCATATAAATTTGTAATTTTGCATAAAGACATAACTTAATATTACTATATTATGATATTGTTGATGTAATGATGATGGAACATCCTATGAAAAAATACACTTCAGGATAAAATAGATTGTTGATCTGTGATCTTAACATTTGTGTTGCTTATTACTAAATGTGCTTATACTTTCCTAGCATTCTTGGTGAAACTTTGTCCTAGGAATACTCGACTGCATGGGCCCCATGCACTAATATCTGTGATTCACTCAGCACACCTAATTTATTCCTTCTAGATTTACAGTATTGTTGTGGGTGGTGGACTAACAGTAATTAACAAAACAAGTCTCTGCTAAGATGATTGAAGATTCCTCCTCTCTCCATCTCCCAGAGTCCAATTTACTTTTATTAATTTTTGAATTCATTTTAATGGAAAAATAAAATTATATTTGTTTAACATGTGAAATATACTGCTTTGGAATTTGAGGATGGCTAAATTAAACTAATGGGAAATGCATTTATATCAACTAATTGCAATATAATATAGTGCATTCAATAATAGAGTATGTACCAATGACCATGGCAGAATAAAAAAGGAGCTATTAACTCAGACGAGGATAGTTAATAAAGCCTTCCTTTTTCATCTCTTCCTGGATCATTGAACGAGTTCTCTTCACTCTTCCTGCAGTAAACCTGTGCTATCAAAGGAGTTTAAATTTGGAAGGTACTTTACAGATTATCTAATGTAACCTTATTCTATTCCTATCATAAGTGAGGCCCAGAGAATTTTAGAGAATTTTCGCATAGCAAAAGAATAAATGCATAGGAGAGTTGAGATTTAGAGCCCATTCTTGTTGACAGACTCTCTTAATTTTCCAATAAGGGGAGAGTTTTATATTGTAAGAGATTAAAAATGTAGGGGCTGGCGCTGTGGCATAACAGGTAAAGCCGCTGCCTGCAGCGCCGGCATCCCATGTGGGCACAGGTTCTAGTCCAGGTTGCTCCACTTCTGATACAACTCTCTGCTATGGCCTGGGAAAGCAGTAGAGGATGGTCCAAGTCCTTGGGCCCCTGCAGCTTTGTGGGAGACCTGGAAGAAGCTCCTGGCTCCTGGTTTTGGATCAGCACAGCTCTGATCATTGCAGCCATCTGGGAATTAAACCAGCAGATGGAAGACCTCTCTCTCTCTCTCTCTCTCTCTCTCTCTCTCTCTCTCTCTCTGCCTCTGCCTCTCTGTAACTCTGCCTGTAAACTAAATAAATAAATCTTAAAAAATGTAGTCACACAGTAAAAGACTTGGACTCAGAATATTTTATAATTTCAATTTTGTCACTCATTACTTGTGTGTAATTCATAAATCATTCCAAAGTTCACAAATGAAACAAAGTAAAATAGCTAAAAGTGATATTATGAGATAAAGTGAAGTTACCTGTAAAATGGTAAAACTGTTACAATAAATTTCCTGGCATTTATATGTGAATTCTTTCTACAATCCAATATTCTTTTTTTTCTCTCATGCATGTAAAGAATTGAAAAATCTCTTTTGTGGGTATCTGAATCTCTCTCTCTCTCTCTTGCTCTCACTCTCGCTCTGTGTGTGTGTGTGTGTGTGTCTTCTTCATGTTTGATTTCTGACTCTCTCACTCTGTCACTCTTCCTCTCTTTCACTTTCTCCCTTGATTCATTTTTCTCAGTCTTTGCTGAAAATTATAGCTCACTTAGCCTCCTTGCTTTTCAATCTCTGTCTCTTATTATTCAGCCTACCAAGTTTTGTAAGGATTCCCTATCTCAGTCTTGCAGCCTAGAAATTATCTCCAGGAACTGAGATGGAATAGACATAGTCTTCTCATTTTATCTCTTGGTCTTGTACCATGTGTTGCCCACTGTCAAAATGGCATGGTTTTGTATATCATGCCAAGTTAGGAGGCTAATGAAGATTACTCTAGCAGCCTTGAAAGCAGATGTCTGGAACCCAATTAATAAATTAATTAAACAGAGATTTACTGTTTTTGAATTGAAGGTGAAATGATGTGAGAGTTGCCAACTAAGCATCTTCTCTGTGCTACACTTTGACACTACAGAGGTCTGCACCATTCATCTTTTTATTTTTTAGATTTATTTATTTATTTGAAAGTCAGAGTTAGACAGAGAGAAGGAGAGGCAGGGAGACAGAGAGAAAGGGAGAGAAAAAGAGCGGGGTGAGGAGGAGGTCTTCCATCCTCTGGTTCACTCCCAAATTGGCCACCATGCCTGAGCTGCACTGATCCAAAGCCAAGAGCTAGGAGCTTTCTCTGGGTCTCCCATGCAGGCACAGGGGCCCAAGGACTTGGGCCATCCTCTACTGCTTTCCCAGACCATATCAGAGAACCGAATAGGAAGTGGAGCAGCCAGGACTAAAACCAGTGCCCATATGGGATGCCGGCACTGCAGGCGGTGGCTTTATCCACTAGGTCACAGTGCCGGCCCCCGCTCCATCTTTCAAACTGTGTGTGCATCACAGTTTGAAAATAGCTAATTTAGCACAGCAATACACATTAAGACAAACTAGTAACAAATGAATATGTTCATTCATTTGTACATATGAGAATTTGGGAAAGTTTCCCTGAAAATGTAGTATTTATGCAGTTTTAATTGGGCAATTGGACATTCCCTGTAGAAAGGAAAAGATGGTCAAAATGCATTAGATTCAAATAGGCTGGTTAACTCCAGAAACAGCAAACTTCCATAGTTTTGATGGTTAGGGAAGTGTAGGTCGCACCAGCAAAGGAGGCAAGTGCCAGAGTCAGGAGTTGTTCTACTCTAAAATCAAGATTCTACACTTAATTGATATTGAGATATTGACTTTTTAAAATTGAAATTTTAGAAAAATAATATGAATTGTAATTTGTAATTTGGAAAAGTGGTCTAATTTTTATAAAGATTTATTTTATTTATTTGAAGGCAGAGAGACAGAGACAGAGCTCCTGTCTACTGGTTCACTCTCCAAATGCCTGCAATGGCCAGGATGAAGCCAGGAGTTGGGAACTCAATCCAGGTTATCCACATGGGTGTCAAGAGCCAAACAACATAAATAAACACCTGCTGCCTCCTAGGATCTGCATTTGCAAGAAGCTGAAACTGGGATCCAGATCCGGGACTTCAACCCAGACACACTGGATCTGAAATTAGTGGTTTACTTGCTAGGGCAAAGTACCCCTCACTAGAATTTATGACAATGTTGTAAATTACAATCTTTGTAACTGGAAATTAAAGTTGTGTGCATTTCTGATATAAAATTTGACATATCTACATATTAAATAATAATTTATGTATCACCTCACACTTTACCATTTTCTTCTTCTTTCTTATTGCAGTGAGTACACTTAATATCTCTCTTTAGCAAATTTGGGTATACAATACAATTTTATGATATATAATAATATTTTATACATATTCTATGAATAACTTATTGATATTCCATTGCTGAATCTTTATACCATATGACTAACATTTTCCCATTCCCTTTACTTCAAGGCTTTTTTAACCATGATTTCACTATCATATGACTTAACATGCCATTAATAACTTCCTCCCATCTCCTCTTTCTCTCTATCTTTGTTTTCCTTTCTTTTTATGATATAAAAGTATAGGTAAGGCATGTTGAGTAAGTGGAAATAAATTTACCTAATCTTTTTCAAATACATGACTGCCTCATATTTATGTTTCCATTGCACTAATATTCAATAACCTATTGACCTGGTGTAGTCTACTTTTTTTTTTTTTTTGGTCTGAACTCGCTATTAGATTAAGGATGGTGGTTCTTAATTCTGGTAGGGAATTTTTCAATAACTGGTGAGCCAATCAGGAACCAAACAAAGAATGATATTGGTTAATTATGCATCCACAGAAGAAAACCTGTATTGGCTACATATGCCTCTATTGGAGCCAGTGGCTTGATGCATGTGGACCTTCACATGGAACATCCAAGGAAGAAGCAAGTTTAAACAATAAAGCTCTGAATTTAACCTGGTTCTTCCATGTGAATGGTAAGGACCCAAGTATTTGAGCCATCATCATCACCTGCTTTTTAAGGCACACATTAGCAGGGAGCTGCTTTGGAAGCAGATCTAGGACTTCAATTGAAGCATTCAAATACGGTACGTGGATGTCCCAAATGATATTTAATTCTTCCACCAAATGCCTACCCCTGAATTCTGATTCTTAACATTCTGCACTGAGAGTTCAGCTATAATAAAAGGCTTGAGTCTATGATTGGGGCGATAGACAAAGGAGGGGTGAAAAATCAGGGGAAAGTCCTTTGCCAGTAGGCGGTGTGTAAGAGCATATGGACAAGGTACAAGAACACCACACAGGTGAAATGAAGTCCTAAAGATATCCATCTACCCTATCACCCACAAGTTGTAGGGCCAGTGGAGTGGACAAATGAAGTAATCAAATAGATGCTAACACATAGCAGCACAGTCTGGCTGGGTGGATGAAAATGTGACCACATGCTTCTACACTTATGAATAAAACTCTAGGGTAACCTATTTCTCTGTAAGTGTAAAAGCTCAAGATGTCAACAGAGCTCACAGAGCCCTTCTTCTTCTTCTTCTTCTTCTTCTTCTTCTTCTTCTTCTTCTTCTTCTTCTTCTTCTTCTTCTTCTTCTTCTTCTTCTTCTTCTTCTTCTTCTTCCTCTTCTTCTTCTTCTCCTTCTCCTTCTCCTTCTCCTTCTCCTTCTCCTTCTCCTTCTTCTTCTTTTTAAAATAACCCTTAACTCTTTTACTACTCAACTAAGTCTTTTTGCTGTTTATTTGCTGAACTCATTACTTAGTGGAGACTTAAGCCTTTGACTATAATGTAAATTTAAAATGTTATCAAAATTAAGATAAAAATAAGTAAAAAAGAGAAGTGTTTATGTTCTTTTGCTTTTGGCTGTATCTTATATCTGAATGAGAACTATATAAACTTATTGAGTTTTGGTTAAATTATCAGGAGCTCTGGTCCATCATGGTTGTTATCTTCTTGTCAGAAAGCTGAATGGCCCACATAGACTTAGCACATTTGGGGAGAGAAAAAAACATACAAATAATATTCCTAATACAAAAAATATTACAAGATGGAACTCCACTCAATGACCTATTTATGTTACTTCATAAAATAAGAGTGTCATGACTCTCCATTCTCACAGAATGGTATAAAAAGAACACAGAGGAGAAGATGTGATATAATAAAAACAGTGAAAGGGTTACTGGAGAATTCATTCAAGTAGAGAAGGGATTTATACAGATGACCCCAAGGTATGGGGGATTGAATCAAGTTGCTCCATTCTCCTGAGGACAGACGAATCATTGTGTATTAGTCACTAAAATGGAATGCTTGAGATGAGCTGCTTATGAAGTAAAGAAAGTTTTATTTCCTTACAGCTTTGGTGGTTCAAAGTCCAAATTTGGTACAGACTGGCTCTACCAAGGAGTTCGTAGCCATTGTGGATGATGGAACATATATACGCAAAATGGATACATGACAAGCCAGGAAGGCTGAATCCAGCACAGGCTTTTATAACATGGTCATGAGAACCACCTTCTTAGAATATGCCCCAGTGACCCAAGGCCCGATTTCCTCAAGGTTCTACCACATCTCAACTGCAATTACACTACCAGGGGAACGACCCTTTAACATGTCTTAGTCTATTCATATTTTCTGATTATTCATGATTCATTCTTTTGTAAGTTGTATGTTTCTATATATTTATCTATTTCTTTTAGATTACCCAATTTATGTATTACCATTGTTCATGGTATTCTCTTATGATCCATTTTCTTCCTAATCAAAAATATGTATTTTATTTATTTGAAAGGAAGAGAGAGAGAGTGTGTGCTCTTCCACCAACCGCTTCACTCTTCAGAAACTCACCACAACTGGAGCTGAGCCAGGCCAAAGCCAAGAGCCAGAAACTCCATATGTTTCTTTCATGTGAGTGCCAGGAACTTCGGACATTGTCTGAAGCCTCCTAGGTGCATAAGCAGGAAGCTGAATCAGAAACAGAGAAACTGGACTTCAATCTCATGCACTCTGCAATTGGATGCAGGAGCTCCAAGTGGAAACTTAACCCCCTATACCATGATGTCCACCCCTATTTTCCATCCTTTCACTTTCAGCTTATATATTTCTTTAAATATTAAATGTGTCCCTTGTATAATACCTACAGTTGGGTGCAGTCATTCTATTCAAAATTTTGACAAATTTCAATCCATTATTTATTTTCTTTTTTTAAAGATTTATTTATTTATTTGAAAGACAGAGTTGCAGAGAGGCAGAAGCTGAGAGTGAGTGAGTGAGAGAGAGAAAGAGAGAGAGAGAGTGAGAGAGAGAGAGAGGTCTTTCATTCGCTGGTTCACTCCCGAGAGAGAGAGAGAGAGAGAGAGAGAGAGAGGTCTTTCATCTGCTGGTTCACTCCCCAGATGGCTGCAAAGGCCAGAGCTGAGCTGATCTGAAGCTAGGAGCCAGGAGCTTCTCCTGGGTCTCCCACGTGGGTGCAGGGGCCCAAGCACTTGGGCCATCTTCTACTGCTTTCCCAGGCCACAGAAGAGAGCTGGATTGGAAGTGGAGCAGCTAGATCTTAAACCAGTGCCCATATGGGATGCTGGTGCTGCAAGAAATGGCTTTACCCACTATGCCACAACCAGCTGAGCAACCCAGCTGGTTGCCCCTGTTATTTCTTTATACCAGCTTATGGTCTTTTCTCATCTTCAGCACCCATATTGAGTCCTTGAGAGTGTCTCATAAATTTTATACACTTTTAAAGCTTTATTTTCATTATTTTATGTATTTCTTTCCTCTGGACAATTTCAAATGACCTGTCTTTGAATTCTCAGATTTGTTCTTCTGCTTGATTAGTCAGCTATTAATGCTCTCACTGGCATCTTAAAAAATTCATTGTATTCTTCAACTCTAGAATTTTAAAATGATTTTTACCTCTTTACTGAACTGCTTCTTTTCTTCACATATCCTTTTACCAATTTTTTGAATGTCCTATCTGTGTTCTCTTGTAGCCTGTTGAACTTTACTAAACCAATTAATTTGAATGGTCATATAATTCACAGTTCCCCATGTCTTTGGAGTCAGTTGTTAGAAAATTATCGTGCTCCCACACGAGTACCTTGAATCCAATTACTTGAACGATCACTGCTGACTCCTGGTGTGTGCATTGTTAGGAAGCTGGATTCAGGAGCCAGGAATCAAACCAGGTAAACCTATATGGTATGCAAGAATCTTAACTATTAGGTTATATGACTGCTCATAGATTTGTTCTGATCTCCATATTTCTTTGTTTCCATTACCTATTTATCCTTGCATATTGTCTATTTCTACTACAGCTCTCATAGTACATTCAATGTATGTTGAGCTCTGAATATGAAGGAGCAGTTTCACAGTTTATAGACTGGTATTTGTGGGGAAAGACCAGTGAAGGAGTGTGAGGATACTAGCTGTTTGGGTTTTGATTGCTCTAGCTGTTAGAAGTACAAAAATACTCAAGCCCTGAGGAGTGGGTGGTATTGCTGCTACAGGGGAGATGTCATGTAGCTCTGTTACCTGGGGTCAGTGTTGATGAAAATTATGGGGGTGGGGTGCCTTGGTAGCCAAGGCTGCAATGTTCATTTGGTGGTGAGGGATATGGGTTTATTTGTGCCTTGGTGGTTGAAATCACAAGGTATCACTTGCTCTCCTTTTCCCCATAGGGTAAAATACTTTCAAGAGGATATTTAGTAGAAGAGAGTACAAGTGAATAGTACTAGTGGCATGATGTCCAGGGCATATGCATGTATGTATACAGAGGCTGTAGTCCTGGAGTCCAGAGCTTGGTGCCCAGCAAGGATGCTTAGTGGGTGGCAGCAGTGGCTCTGGTTCTGAAGAACAACAGTTTCTTGGGTTCCAGGTAGCCCTGTATTCTGGCCTGAGTTGAAAAAGACTTCTTGAGTCCTCAGTAGCAAAATCTGTAGGCACCCACAATCAGTGCTCAAGAATTTTGGGGTTTTTCCTACTCTGAATCACAGGTCTCTCTTGAAGCCAAGTTGTACTGAACTGGGTGATGGAGTGAATTGGGTAAAATGTTTTTGATGCTATTGGGGCAGGCTGTTCTCATTTTCTGTGCTCAGCTGGGTTGCTGAAGCATCTTCATTTCCCTCCAGAACTCTCCCAGAGCTATTTTCATAGGTAGGTAGCTCTTTGTTCATTGTTCTTTTGGGAGGATGAGTGATGAGACCTTCTGGTCTTCCATCTTACTGTTGTCACTAATCTTTGGAGAGCTTTTTAAAAAATATTGATGCCCAGGCTCTAAAAGCAAGAAATTATGATTTTGAATGTTGGCCCAAGTACAGTAATTTTTCAAAGTTGCAAATATGCATATTATTTGAGGCAAAGCCTAAGAATTCTGGTGATAAGTGTGCAATTAGTGAAACAAATCAAAGCATTATCTTCTCATTCTATCAGAAGTTATAGGCAATTATAAGCAAAAGCAAAGTGATAAGCAAGGAATAAAACAATTAAGTCACAGTACCATTGGTTCCCCAAATCACCCTGCACATTTATTTAAAACAAAGTTTTTAATATCTCATCTATTAGGCTAATAAAATTTGTACATATATGATACAATACATTTTCACAAAATATTTGCAGATAATTCTGAATCAGGATTACACTTCAAGTATAATCTTGATTACACTTAAACAAGAAGAGATCTTCATAGCATACTTAGAACTTTATGGATTGTATTTTGGGGCTACAGAACATAAATTATATTATATAATAAAAAATCTCTGTGCTTTCTTCCAAATATTTATGTCCCACAACTCATATTCATATGTTGGGATCTATCATAGATTATAGTGGGAGATAGGGCATTTAGTAACTGCTTACATGATGAGGGCACAGTACTCAGGAATAGGATTAGTGCCCTTATAAAGGGAAAAGGCCAGAATTCTTCCCTTTCATCATGTTATTACAAAGCAGGAGAGCCCTGTGTGTGAACCAGAAAGTGGACCCTAATCAGGCATCAAACCTGCTGTCCTCTTGATCATGGAATTTACATCTTCCAAAATACTAAGAAATAAATCTCATTTTTATAAACTGCTTAGAATTACTTTCTCCTAGCTTCCTGGATGAACTAAGGTAGTCTCTACATAATACATGTAGTATAAAGTGAAGCAAACCAGGATGATTAGGAAAACTGCTCCAAAATGTTCTCTGCTTAATACCCATAATTATGATTTCATATACAGAAAATATTACTGTATACCAGAGTAGTTTTATGTTTCTAAAAATATTTGGTAGGTTGATAACAGCTGTTTTGCTAAAGCTACAATATTGATTGAATTTGAGGAATTGCATTTGCTCCAATAGGATTTGCTTACTAAGTTATTATTTATTCTAATCAGAACATTAGAAAGATTGAATCTCTATATTCATGAATCTGGGTCATAAGTATTTCTTTCTATAAATATTGGTAATCGAGGAAAGACATTTTTATTGGCATTAATTCTTCCTTGTCCCCTACTATTGCAAAATCAGAAATACTATTAAGTACTATAGTTTTAAGATTATATTGAAATCATGAAATCAATTATGAAATAGCTGCAACCTTATATGTTGCAATGTTCATTCATAAAGAATAGAAGAGATTCCTAACCAGCGATGTTTTCAATTTTCTTCAACCATTCATCTTTCTTGATTACTTAGCCAAATTTGCAACTTCAATACTATTTCAGAGGCAGGACAGTTGTCAGGTTTTGCTCCATTGTTCCAGTGTGGAAAGAAACCTACATGATAAAGTTATCTTAAGAAAAAAACATGTGCTTGGAGTGACTTCAGTTAACTAAAAATGACTTCCTTCCTCATAAAATGTTTAACCTATCACGTGGACAAAATAAATCAGGAATGACGTACAGATATGCGAGAAAAAGAGTGAAGAAGATGTTCTAGTAGGAACAAATGAATATATTGTGTTGAGCCTACTAAGTAAAATTAATACTGCATTTAGTCTGAATAGGCACTTATACATTAAAAATTATTAAACTGGGAGTGGCCATTTAGCTTATGGTTAAGACTCCTTTGCCTGAGTTTGATTCCTGGATTTGAATTTTTTCTAGGTGCCTTTCAATGGAGAACTTGGGAGGATGTGATGATGGTTCAAATGGCTGGGGCCCTGCCACCATCATGGAATACCTGGATGTTGTTCTGTTCCTGTCTATGGTTTTGGCCCAGCCCCTTCCATTGAAAGTATTTACAGAGTGAATCTGCTGGTGGCAGTTCTGTCTCTGTCTCTATGTCTCTCTAATAAATAATAATAACAAAAAAGTTCGGCACATGCTCACTTGGACTTACCCCTAATGGTAGAGCTAGAAATGTGCCAGGGGATTCCAATTCAATCCCATCAAGGGGGCATGTACCAATGCCATCTTACTTGTTAAAGTGATCAGTTTAAGTTCATAATTGATCAAAAAGATAGGATTAGGTGTCAAAGGGATTACATAAATAAGAACAGTGTCTGCAAATAATAATTGATAGAATTAAAAAGGAGAGAATGATCCTACATGGGAAGCAGGATATGCAGCAGACTCATAGAATGACAAATGCCCTAAACAGCACCGGTGTGCTACGGCCGGCACAGCGCTGATCTGAAGGCAGGAGCCAGGTGCTTCTCCTGGTCTCCCATGGGGTGCAGGACCCAAGCACTTGGGCCATCCTCCACTGCACTCCCGGGCCACAGCAGAGAGCTGGCCTGGAAGAGGGGCAACCAGGACAGAATCCGGCACCCCGACCGGGACTAGAACCAGTGTGCCGGCGCCTCAGGCGGAGGATTAGCCTATTGAGCCGCAGCACTGGCCTCCTATTAAATTTGGTAAATACATCTATCTAGCTAATGTTGAGTTACTTTTATAACATTTGAACTTTTCACTAAATATGCAGATACAAAGAAACTATAGATCTGGGGAACAGAGGAGAGGGAATGAGGGAGCTATACTTTAGAATATTTCAATATTACCAAAAGAAAAATGTTGCAAAATATAAAAATGTTATAGAGTATATCTACATATTTTTATCCTCTACATTTGGTATATATCTCCACAACACATCATTCTATTAAACACACATGGCCCTCCATTGGTTACCCTCCTGTAGACACAATAGGGCTTTCTATGAGTGAGAAAAAAAATTTGTAAAAGAACACCCTCTCCTGTACATTAATGTTGTAAATCAGAGTGGTGAACTACAGCATCTATCGGCTAACTACAGTGCATAAATGGGTGAGAAAAAGACAGAATACCCAGAATTTATGATATGTTAAAATGATATGAAATTCAAATGTCAGTGTCTATGATAAAGTTTTATTGGAATGCAGCCATTATTTTTGTCTATGTATTTTCTTTATTATTTTTAGAGATTCATTTATTTATTTGAAAGTCAGAGTTATACAGAGAGAGAAGCAGAGAGAGAGGGGTCTTCCGTCCGATGGTTCACTCCCCAGATGGCCGCAACTGCTGGAGCTGAGCTGATCCGAAGCCAGGAGCCAGGAGCTTCTTTCGGGTGCCCCACACGGGTCAAGGGGCCCAAGGACCTGGGCCATCTTGCAGTGCTTTCCCAGGCCATAGCAGAGAGCTGGGTCCGAAGAGGAGCAGCTGGGACTAGAACCGGCGCCCATATGGGATGCCAGCGCTTCAGGCCAGGGTGTTAACCCACTGTGCCACAGCGCCGACTCCTTCTTTATTTTTTAATATTTATGTATTTTAAAGGAAAAGTAAGGGAGACATAGAGAGAATGTAGCCAAGGTGTGGAATCATACTGTCAATCAATAGATTAATGGATAAAAGTAATGTGTTCTCTCTACCTCTCAGCTATTTCACATCATTTTTGTAGTAAATTATATACTGCAGCTCAGTTCCTTTTTGCATATATAGCATATTTTCTGAAATTCTGTTTAATTCATTCTAAGTCCTGTTTAAAACCTTGATCACAGGTGCATGATTCACCATATTGTATACCAGAGCTTGGTTAATAGAAAAGAGCTGGAGCTTTGAAAGAAATGCCTACCACTGACATCCTCATCTTCCCAGAATGATGCCTAATTTATTCAAAGCCAGGTGTCTTAATGTGCAGGCTAAAAATAAATAAATAAATAAAGCAATAATTTCACATCGCCCCCCTTTCCCAACTTCATAAGTAGTTTGCATTTTGGTATATAATTCTGTTTTCTTCTCTGAAACACATAGTCCCCAACTATGTATTCCCAGGATGATAAGAGGAGATCATCCCCAATTCAACATGATCCTTATAATATTGCTTTGTCTTTCTGTTAGTATTTAAACAAATTATTAACTAATAAAACATCACATTTTAGTCCTTATAACATAGCTACAACATTCAGGAAGCTATGATGAAAATCCTCTCTTGTGCAGTTAAGTACTATCAACAAGGTCCAAATCCCAGCATCCCAACTTTAATGCTGATGAAACATAATTTTCCGGCTTCTGTTACATGTTCTTTTCCAAACCCAAATCTATGGGGAAGAAATCATTTTTAAAATAATACAACTTCTTGACTTGTATTTTTAAAAAACTGTAAATGGAAGCTTTCACAAATATTATTCCTCTCAGTGTCTACCAATATGTGCATTGCTTATATTCTCATACCTCAATCTGATACTCTATGGGGAGAAATGCACTCTTTTTTTTTTCCCAATGATACGCATTGTAGGGATGTAAATGGTCTGAAAAATATAGTTTTGACACACTGGCTGCACTCAGCTCTTTAGATCAATGAAGGACTACAAGCAACATGCTTGCAGTGCACAGAACCTAGGAAAGATATTTTTCTTCTTATTATTCTAGAGAATCAATATGCTTCCTCAATCCTGTTTAACTTGAGAGGGAATAAGTATGCAAGGAAAGAGTTTGGACTCATATGTTAATAATGTCCTCCTCTTACATATACTTTTAAGATTGGTTTGATATCATAGTCAGCGACATAATTCAGAAAGTGAGTAATTTGCAAGAATCAATTCCTTGCTGTTTGGAAAAAATTAAAAAACAAAATAAAATCATGATCAAACATCAAAATGGATTGATACATTTCCATTTTATTCACCATTTATTCCAACTCATTTTGTTCTAACACTAGCCCCCATATCAATGATAAAATCATGAGTGGAAAAAGATAAATTGATCCCTATCATGTCTAGTATGGTCTTTATATGTTTGCTTAAACTAAATATTCGAGCGTCATGAACTATAAGAGCCATAAATATATTGAAGAATAAGGTAACTAGAATATATATATATATATATATATATATATATGGAATTGAAATTATTCTTGGAGATTATTATAGTGTAGAGAGGAGAGAAGAAGATATGTATACAAGTGAGAGAATTAATGTGAGCAAAAAGGAAAATGATAAATGGGCCTGTAAAATGTGGAATTGGTTACATTTAAGAGTTTAACTTTTAGCAAGGTACCTGAAGTACTTAAACACTCAGAAGTGCTTATTGACCTAGAACAAAGTTGTCAAACTTGATTTGGAAAAGGTCAGATTGCAAATATTTTATGCTTTGTGGGAAATATGATCCCTGTAGCAAAAATTCAACTGTTTTAATGATAAAGCAGACATAGAGAATATATAAACAGGGTCTGGTTTTGTGGCCCATCTGGTTAAGCTACCACTAACAACTCCAGCATTCCGTTTCAAGAGCACCAGTTCAAATCTTGGCTGATCTGCTTCCACTCCAGCATTCTTGCTAATGTGCCTGGGAAGCCAGTGGAAGAGGACCATAACACTTGAGCCCTGCCACCCATTTGGAAGACTTGGATGGAATTTCTTTCTTTTTTTTTTTTTTTTTTTTTTTTGACAGGCAGAGTGGACAGTGAGAGAGAGACAGAGAGAAAGGTCTTCCTTTTCTGTTGGTTCACCCTCCAATGCCCGCTGTGACCGGCACGCTGGGGCCGGCACACCACGCTGATCCAAAGCCAGGAGCCAGGTGCTTCTCCTGGTCTCCCATGGGGTGCAGGGCCCAAGGACTTGGGCCATCCTCCACTGCACTCCCGGGCCACAGCAGAGAGCTGGCCTGGAAGAGGGGCAATCGGGACAGAATCCAGTTCCCCGACTGGAACTAGAATCCGGTGTGCCAGCGCCGCAGGCGGATGATTAGCCTATTGAGCCACATGCCAGCGGATGGAATTTCTAACCCCTAGCATCAACCTGGTGCAGTTCTGGTTGTTGCAGCCATTAGGAGAGTGAACCAGGAGCTGGAGTTCTCTCTTTTTCTCTCACTTTCTTGCTGCATTAACATGGGAGTACTGATATCTCTTTGACATGTTCTTTTTTTTTAAGATTTATTTATATATTTTAAAGGCAGTACTATAGAGACAGAGGGGCAAAGAGAGAGGGAGACATCTTGCAACCACTGACTCAATCCCCAAATGGCCACAACAGCTGGGGATGGGCCAAGCCAAAATCAGGAGCCAGGAGCTTCTTCTGGGTCTCCCACAAGGGTGCAGGGATCCAAGCACTTGGATCATCCTTTGCTGCTTTCCCAGGAACATTAGCAAGAATTTGGATTAGAAGTGGAGCAGCTGGAGCTTGAACCAGCACCCAAATGGGATATCAGTGCCACAGGCAGTGGCCTTACCTGCTACGCTACAGAGTTGAACCCTCATATATTCATTTAAATTTCTTTAGATACATATCTAGTAGTGAGAATGCTGGATTACATGCAGTTCTTTTTAATTTTGGGGGGGGGGAAACTCTAGAGTTTTCCATGATGATTGTACTCATTTACATTCCATATTGTATACCAGAGTCCCTTTACTGATGTCTTCAAAGACATGTTTCTTGTATTGTATTGATAACAATCATTCTGACATGCATGAGGTGATATCTCATTGTGGTTTTCAGTTGCATGTGTCTGGTGACTACTGATGTTGAGTAATTTTTTCATATAATTGTCTGCTATCTCTATATCTTTTGAGAAATGCTTATTCAGACATTTTTCTCCTTTTAGAATCTGGTCGTTGCGGCCGGTGCTATGGCTCAGCAGGTTAATGCCCTGGCTTGAAGTGCTGGCATCCCATATGGGCGCTGGTTCAAGATCTGGCTGCTCCACTTCCAATCCAGCTCCCTGCTATGGCCTGGGAAAGCAGAAGAGGGCCCAAGTCCTTGGGCCCCTGAACTCGTGTGGGAGACCTGGAAGAAGCTCCTGGCTCCTGGCCTTGGATCGGCGCAGCTCCGGCAGTTGTGGCCATTTGGGGAGTGAACCATCATATGGAAGACCTCTCTCTCTTTCTGCCTCTCCTCTCTCTGTGTAACTTCTTGCTATCGAGATGTTTGAGTTCATTATACCTTTTGAGGATTTGTATTTTATCAGATGTATGGTTTGCAAATGTTTAATACCATCCCACAGGTTGTCTGTTCATTCTATTCTTACAGAA
Source organism: Lepus europaeus (assembly GCF_033115175.1). NCBI lineage: Eukaryota > Metazoa > Chordata > Mammalia > Lagomorpha > Leporidae > Lepus > Lepus europaeus. The sequence continues at coordinate 64,841,696 of NC_084829.1, read as the reverse complement.
GTAGAAAGTGAAATGGAGTTTATGAAAGGCTGTGTTGGTTGGGAGAGGGAGTTGGTAAATTTTTGTTCAAAGGATACAAAATAACAGTTAGATAGAAGGAATATGTTCAGGGGATCTGTTGTGCAGCAAAGTGAATATAGTTTATATAATATATTGTGTTTTTGAAAAAATGCTAAGAGCATGGATCATGAGCATACTCAACACAAAAATGACATCTCTGGAAGTTAATGTGTATGTTAATTAGCTGTATTTAGCCATTCCCCAATATATATTCATATATATTTTTCAATACCATATCATACATAATCAACATATATATTTTTATCAATCAATTTAAAAATAAATAAACAGAAAATAACAATAGTTTAGAGGGAAAGACAGCCCTAAGCCAAGGTTATGAGATTTTGCTTAGATAGTACCCCACCAAGCATGTTCATAACTTAGGGCTCCAGAAAGTAATGATTTTCTAGAATGGCTTTACTCTCCTTAATAAAAGTATTGGCACTCACAATAAAACTACAGCATTTGTCTCATGAAAATGGGACTAAATTAGGCAGAATTATAAGACTCAAGAGGACTCCATAGTGGTCAAATTCAAATTTTCTTTTTAAAAGGGAAGTTTGCATTGGGTGAGATATTAAGTGATTTGTTCAATGATTAGAACTCAAGTGACCTGGATTTTGATACCTATGCAACTCTATGATAAGATGCTAGCACTTGTTTTCATAACAAAATATTTTCTACCCATTGAATGAATTATTATAATTTGAGTTACGTTGAGGTACTCAGTGTTTACAGATCAACTAATGTAATTCCATGAGGCACTTATTTAATAACAGCCTTTTTTAATAGTTCCATACCTTTTCAATGAACTTGTTCTATTGTTACTTAAATAACAAAATCTGAATCTCAGTATAGCTAATTAAAGAGGTATCATTATAACTATATAAAAATCTATCAAACCACTTGTTGAAACTAAATTAATTTCATTGCCCCTCAACTCACTAACCCTGAAACAAAATTAGAATCTTGAAAGGAAGAGCTTGAACGAAGAGACTCAAACTATATAATCTGAACCCCAGACCTTAATGCTCTCACAGGAGTTTTAATTAAGGATAATACTATTCTCTTCTGGAAAGAGAGAGGGACTTTAAAACTTCATGGAAAAAAAGCAATAGATCTTAAATCCATGTTAGAACTCAGAGAGAAATACTACATACTAATCCTGCCGCTATAATTGAAGTTATTTTAGAGATTTAATTCTCACTCTTTCCTTTTTTGCCAAAGGCTAACGGTTTTGCATGCCAATGATAAGGTTCAATACCCACATAAGCTCAGAGATGCGTTCCTTGGGGCTTTAGGAAGCAATGCTGTAGATAAAGACAGAATTGCTTCTATTATAAGGGAAGGAATTAGGTATGCTATATAAAAGGCTCCTCTTTTAATTATCTCTTTGCTTTTTATTCAAAGGTCTTTGGGTTCCTCCCAAAGAGGTACTATTTTACCTCAGTCAACCCTATCCATCCTTTTAGTCTGTATTCATTCCCTACACCACCAAATAGATTTAAAAACCAACCAGCAAATAGTATTCATAAGACAGTGTAGCAGAACAGATTTTAACTATAATACAAAATTGGCCCAGAGCTATGTTGTTTGCAAAACGGAATGCCAGAATATACTTTCATTCATTGAAAACATTTAAAATGTATAGTACTACATCTGAAAATTTGAACTTCCGTTTTTCTTATCAGAAATCCTATCATTATCATTAGATCTGCAGTTTTGTAAGAAAGCAGGAGCTCGTACATTTGAGTTCCCTGTAGTATCTCCAGTGTACTGCATATTCCAACCCTTTATCTTAATCTAAATTTCTCTCATTGTTTCTATAGGTGAACTTTCTTTTCAAAACAATTTTTTTTTTTAATTTTTGACAGGCAGAGTGGATAGTGAGAGAGAGAGAGACAGAGAGAAAGGTCTTCCTTTGCCGTTGGTTCACCCTCCAATGGCCGCCGCGGTAGTGCGCTGCGGCCGGCGCATCGCGCTGATCCAATGGCAGGAGCCAGGTGCTTCTCCTGGTCTCCCATGGGGTGCAGGGTCCAAGCACTTGGGCCATCCTCCACTGCACTCCCTGGCCACAGCAGAGAGCTGGCCTGGAAGAGGGGCAACCGGGACAGAATCTGGTGCCCCGACCGGGACTAGAACCCAGTGTGCGAGCGCTGCTAGGCGGAGGATTAGCCTATTGAGCCGCGGCGCCGACTTCAAAACAATTTTTAAAATGATTTTATTTATTTATTTGAAAGGCAAAGATAGAGGAAGAGAATGAAAGGGAGAGAGACATTGGGTCAGGAAGAAGCCCTGAGCCAGGAGCTTCTTGCACATCTCCTATGGAGGTGGAGGTACCCAAGGACTTGGTCCATATTCTGCTGTTTTCATGGACTCATTAACGGGGAGATGGATCACAAGTGGAGCAGCTGGGACACAAATAGGCACCCATTTGGGTTTCTGGCACTGCAGGCTTTACCTGCTGTGTCACAGTGCAGGCCCCTGAATTTACTAGTTCTGCCATAAATTTAACATTGACACATGCGATATTTATGATTTTATTATATTTAAGCACATCTAAACTTATGGGATATGAATTATTATGTTACTGAGGATGAGATTAACTTGCAGTATAGTGTTCAGTAGTATATATGTGTGTACATATTGTATGTCCACATGGGGAAATTTTATTAAGAGTTTTATTTTAAATGGCTTATAGATAAGATTGTCCATAAATTTAAGCTGCTAAAATCAATCAAAGATACATTTTAATTTGTGGGACCTGAATCTGTGTATCATATGTTTTAGACTTGTTGGTAGAAAGAAACTAAAAACATTTTAGATGGTTGTGCTTAAGTTTACTGGCTAAACAAACTACACCATGTTAGATATTTAAGAGGTGTTTTCAAATACATGATTCTTAAAATTTATAGAAGGCATTGGACCTTCTGGTAAATGTTTTCTTAAGTTGTTATCTAATGGTTGAAACGGTTTGCTAAGTATTCATGTGATATTGCTATTGTCAGCAAGCGATCTAGGACTTGCTCCCTCATTTCTCTATTCTAAGCCCAACTTGTTCTTTCATTTCTCTATTCTCTTCAAGGTAGGAAACTAATTCTATTATGAAGGAATCTGTAGGATGCACAATTTAATCTTTAGACCTTATAAAAGAGATGGCTAACATTTTTCTGCAATAGCATAGCCAAAATAAGAACTCAAATAATAATCTCATAGCTAGATTCACTTCGCCATCAGCGAAGTATACAGTAAGTAGAAAAAACCTCCCTTTCAGACCAAAGGGAAAGAAAGTTTTAAAGTGAGAATATAATTTTCCTCATGGGCATTGTCTACCTTAGAAAAACTACTACAGAACATGCCTGTGACTATAGACTTGTAGTTCAGGCCACCGAAGATTAGAGATGGGACACGGACACTCCCTTGACTTGCATCCTCTGGTCTGCTTTAACACAAACCAGGAGGAAAAGAAAGCTCGGCATCAGAAGCAATGGGTGGCAGGCCTATTAATGGCTGATCTGTACAGTGATCTGCCCTCAAGGAGACCCAACAGGCCAGTCCACTGCAGTGGCTTTCAATGTGGTAAGCCTGGGCTTCAGCAGAAGTCAGCTTGTGAAGAGCCCTGGCAGCTCTGCCAAGAGTTGGATCACTGGAAATGGACCTGCCCTGGAGTCGAAGGATGCCCAGGTCAGAGCCACAGATCTTATTGGCTCTAAGCTGAAAAGCCCTTCACTCAGCCCAACTTCCAAAGGGACCACTGCAGCTGAGGGGATGGTCAAGTAGGGTCAGCAACATTGCAGGCAGAACTGTAAATTTCTTGTTAGACATGCCACCTGCCTTTACCTGGCCAGCTCTCCTCCCAGGCCAGCCAAGTATTGAAAGTCAACAGAGTGCCTTCCCCTAGGAGGTTCACACCTCCCTTAGGATATACCCCATGTGAAGAGATAGATAGGTCTGGGCCTCTGAATTTACAAGGCCTAAAGCCCACCAGAATATTATCAAGCCCCTTCTATCAGGTTCTATTTGCCTCTCAATCAGAAAAATTACTTGTAGCTTAGACAGCACCTTTCTTATCTCCTCTAATAATGACTCTGTCCTTTGTTCTAGGCCCTGTCTAGTGCACTTGGGCCTCATTCCTTTGTAATCATAACCTCTACTCTACCACCAATGGCTCTACTCCCAACCTGTGTGTACTGATGGTCCTCTTCCCCACTTAATGCTGTATAATTGTTCAAACCTGGTAAATGCCACTCTTAGGATCATTGGTTACTATCCTCACCCTGTCTTTTATGACCTTGTCTAAATATGATCAGAGTCGGCAAACTTGGAAGGCTTCCATAGCCTTGGCAACTCCTGACGACAGCCTAGGATGGTTACTGGCGCCATAAACTAGAGTGTCAATTTGTTGGGTCAACAACAGGAGCCACTGTGCACTTGCTCCTCATGTGGGATCTCTGTCCTTAATGTGCTGTACATTGGGATTTAATGCTATAACTAGTACTCAAACAGTATGTTTCACTTTGTGTTTCTATGTGGGTGCAAACTGTTGAAATCTTTATACTAAATTGATCTTCTGTATATAAAGAGAATTGAAAATGAATCTTGATGTGAATGGAAGGGGAGAGGGAGCGGGAGAGGGGAGGGTTGCGGGTGGGAGGGAAGTTATGGGAGGGGGAAGCCATTGTAATCCATAAGCTGTACACTGGAAATTTATATTCATTAAATAAAAGTTAAAAAAAATAAAACTGATTAAATCAAAAAAAAAAAAAGAAAAACAAAGAGTAGGCCTAACCCATTTCAATTTTCATCTCCACAAAATGCTGAGCCTATTGAACAAGACAATTAAACATTAAGTGCTAATTTTTCATCTGTAAATGTAAATAATAATATACTACAACTGTGAATATTTCATGGTTGGATGAAACAGTGTGTACAAATACCTGGCATGTGCTTCACTTAATTATCTTAGAAGTTAGGGATCTATAGTCAACTCTGATAACTCTTATTCCATGGCAGCTGTACAATGGGACTCTAAAAAGTTCATGAAAAGTGTGTGCTAAGAAAAATCTGCATGAATTTCAAAATCTTTTTTGCACTAGGAAAAGCTTATTGCCTGCTTCCATTTCCCATGAACTTTTTGATGTATCGCAATAGGGATTCTGAATTTATCATGTATTCATTGACAAAAATCACAGAGAAATCAGTAATAATTTTACCTTACCTTGAAAACATATATAGTTAAATTTTGAATTTATTTATTTATTTATTGCCAGGCAGAGTGGACAGTGAGAGAGAGAGACAGAGAAAGGTCTTCTTTTTCTGTTGGTTCACCCTCCAATGGCCGCCGCGGCCGGCGCACCATGCTGATCTGAAGCCAGGAGCCAGGTGCTTCTCCTGGTCTCCCATGGGGTGCAGGACCCAAGCACTTGGGCCATCCTCCATTGCACTCCCGGGCCATAGCAGAGAGCTGGCCTGGAGGAGGAGCAACCGGGACAGAATCTGGCACCCCGACTGGGACTAGAACCTGGTGTGCCAGGGCTGTAGGCAGAGGATTAGCCTATTGAGCCACGCCACCGGCCTATATAGTTAAATTTTAAGAAGTGAAGAATATTGTGGCCCATGTAGTGATATAGAGAGTTAAGCAGCTGCTTGCAAAATTGGAAGCCCATAATAGTGCTGGTTCGAGTTCCAAGTGCTCCACTCCTTGCTAATGCACTGGGGAAAGCAGCAGGGGACAGCCCAAGTGCTTTGGTACCTGTACCCCAGTGGGAGACCTAGAAGAAGCTCCTGGTTCTTGGCTTTGGCCCCTCCAAGCCCTAGTCATTATGGCCATTTAAGGAGTGAAACAAGAGATGAAGGATCCTGCTCTATCTCTCTCTATTTCTTTCTGTAATTCTGCCTTTCAAATAAATAAAATATTTTTTTAAAAGAATTGATGCAAATATAAGTTGGCTGGCACCGCGGCTCAATAGGCAGCGCCAGCAAACTGGGTTCTAGTCCAGGTCAGGGCGCCGGATTCTGTCCCAGTTGCTCCTCTTCCAGGCCAGCTCTCTGCTGTGGCCCAGGAGTGCAGTGGAGGATGGCCCAAGTGCTTGGGCCCTGCACCCCATGGGAGACCAGGAGAAGCACCTGGCTCCTGCCATCGGATTAGCGCTGTGCGCAGGCCGTGGCGGCCATTGGAGGGTGAACCAACAGAAAAGGAAGACCTTTCTCTGTCTCTTTCTCTCTCACTGTCCACTCTGCCTGGCAAAAAAAAAAAAAAAGAAAGAAAATATAACCAAAAAAGAGAGAAGGAAAGTAAGAAGCAAAACGTTCAAAGTTTAAAATTAAAGTGCAATGAAATCAAAAGTGGATTTTTGTAGTGATTGCTTGAATTGCCTCACTTAATGTCTCAAAAGCCCCTGTAGTAATTGGAATACTTGTCTCCCACTACATGCTAAAGGAGAGAGTTATTCAGACCTGCTGATTTATCCACAGGAAAAAAAAAATTACAAAAAGAAGACTTGAGTGCTAAACCAATTTTATGCTGCCAACCTCTAAGAATATTGCCCAAAGGAGACCATAAAAGCTCATAGTCTGAAAATTCTGCAAGCTTTCTTGCTTTTTATTAAAATAGTAACAGTGGTTTTGTGCTACATTTTCTTCCAAAAGAGAACAAAAAATAAAAAAAAAAAATTAAACTTCTCAGTTTTGAATAAGTATCTAGTGAGTCAGCATGGAATATGTACTTCTAAGGAATACATGAACTATCCAATCATTTCTTCAGGTAAGAACTATGCATTGAGTGCCTAATAACCTCATGGGCTTGCTAAGCCTGGTAACTGTAGTGAAGAACAAAACAAATTATATCTTTTGTCTTTACAGAAATGAGTCTTATGGTGAATGAGGCATTAAAAAAACTAGAAAACACATAACATCGTATGTAATATACATTTATATATATATACACTAATAAACATAAAATTATATACACATATGTTTATATATACATTATATGTTTATATATACATATGTTTATATATGTTTATACATTTGTATATATGTGTGTATATATATATAAGCTATAGGTAGAAAGAAACAGCAGCTTGATTCCAAAGGGAGAAATATGGAAGGAATGCCAGTGAGCTTGATTTAGAATTAGGGAAGGTTTCTTTGAGGGAGTGATTTGGCTAAAAGCTTACAAATTTAGTTGAGGGTAGCATCATGGGTTATATATACACATGCCTAAGAGAGTGGGCCTGGGAAATATACCTGAAGGGGGCACTTTCTTTCCAGATAAGGCTACAGAGGTAGAAAAAAAAAAAAAAAAACAGAACTTGAAAGAACTTAGAGGTTTTTTTTTTTGTTTTGTTTTGTTTTATGCATTAGTGAAAGTTTTATTTTTTAAATAAATTAAAGCTATTAAAAATAATTCTATTTTTTAAAAATTTATTTATTTACTTTGAAGATCAGAGTTACAGAGATAGAGGGAGACACAAAGAGATCTTCCATCTTCTGGCTCATTCCACAAGTGGCTGCAATGGCTAGGGCACAGCCAGGTTGAAGCCAGGAGCCGGAAGCTTCTTCCAGGTCTCCCACGTGGGTGCAAGAGCCCAGGCACCTGGGCCAACTTCTGCTGCTTTCACAGGTGCATTAGCAGGGAGCTGGATAGGAAGTGAAGCAACGAGGACTTCAACTGGCACACATATGGGATGCTAGCATCACAAATGGCAGCTTTAGCTACTACACTACAATTTCAGCCCCCAAGAGTTTCATGTAGGGGGGTACCTCAATAAGTGTTATAATTTAAATATTATAAGTTTTTCTTTTTGTTTATTAGGTAATCATTGCTTCTTTCCAAGTAAGAGATAACTTGGGTTGTACTGGTATGCCAGGGCAGTGGGAATGGATAGATGTGTATAGACTGGAGATTTCTTTCCAATAATTAATTGACAGAATATGAAGGAAGTTGAAAAGTGATTCAAAAAAATCAACATTTAACAATTATGTACAAAGAAAAGTGCATAGAAATGATGGTTATGGTACCTATTAGGCTACACCAGTCCATTAACATAATCCAAGGGTTTCATTTGGTCAAGAACAGTTTTACAGTTTTCCTAAAGATATAAATAATAATAATAATATTTATAATAAATGAATTTATTAATTATTTGTCTACTATTCTCTGGGCTATATATGCTTTTTACTCATTAACTTATTTGATCTTTAACATGAGAATTTGGAATAAATATCCTCATTTCCACAATTTCAGAATAGACATCAGGGTTTAGAGAGGTTGCTTGCAGGACCTTCATGCTAATCAATGTTCCTCTGCTTCAAACATCACCATTGTCTCATTGTCAAGCCCTAGTCAACAGCATTGCCTAAATTGCTGGTGACAATACATATTCTGATATCTCAAACCAAGTGTTTTGATTCTTTAAGACATGATGCTGTGTATATGATTCTGGATTTTAATATCCATTCCAAAAGGAAGTTGATAAGATTCACACTATCATAAGGACTCAAAAACTCTTAACAGATATTTTTAAGTATGTGGATATATGGATGAATGCTGTCTATTTTCCACCTGGTCAGAATATTACAGAAAACCATTTGGCATTTAAAATTAGCATTCTCAATATCTAATACTCATAAGTGTATCAGTGACAAGGCATAAGTGAGTCAGTATGGTGGTATAAGTTTCAAAAGTCTATGTTACCCTCATTGATTTCCTAGGTGGTATTTTGCCACTTGAGAAAGAACTATTTCAAAAGCAATACAAAGAAGACAAGTTGGATCCCAGGACTGCATTAGAAAGAATATCTTTCAAATAATCAATAGCTACATGAAGTGGATATGGAATATAAATTTCACCTTGTAATTCTATTGTCAGAACATTCTTCTGCTTTAACACTTGCCCTAATTCTCACATCCAAAGGCTATCTTTACTGTAAATTGCAACAGAATGTAGTGTGAATATAGCATATATTCACATAAACATCTTCTCAGATGAAACTTTCCATTTATTTGACACACAGGTAATAAAAATTGTTGCTAGTAATAATATATATGATGTATAAAATGTTCTTGCTCTGGAAACTATAATCAGTAACACTTCAACGTATTGCATTCCCATTTGACAAGCCTATTCCTAGCTTGTGCCATTCCAGCACACTTAAATCCATGAACATCACTCGTTATTTTTAATCACTGACACTTATTGCATACTTATTGTACAAGGACATATCTCATTTTAGAGGACAAATAAAAAACAGTTGACCTTTCAAAAGTATATTAATGCTGGCAGACACCGTGGTCAGTAGGCTAACCCTCCGCCTGTAGGGCCGGCACCCCGGGTTCTTGTTCTGGTTGGGACACCGGATCCTGCCCCGGTTGCTCCTCTTCCAGTCCAGCTCTCTGCTATGGCCTGGGAATGCAGTGGAGGATGGCCCAAGTGCTTGGGCCCTGCACCTGCATGGGAGACCAGGAGGAAGCACCTGGCTCCTGGCTTCGGATAGGCATAGCTCTGGCCATAGCGGCCATTTGGGGGGTGAACCAACGGCAAAAAGGAAGGCCTTTCTCTCTGTCTCTCTCTCTCACTGTCTAACTCTGTCAAAAAAAAAGGTATATTAATGCTTACAACAACTTTTTTGAACCACTGTACATGTTAATACAAGTATTTATACTTATTTATATTCATGATTTATTCATAAATACTATTTTTACTTTACACCTTTTGAAAATTATCACATTAGGGTCCGGCACCGTGGCTCAATAGGCTAATCCTCCGCCTTGTGGCGCCGGCACACCAGGTTCTAGTCCCAGTCGGGGAACTGGATTCTGTCCCAGTTGTCCCTCTTCCAGGCCAGCTCTCTGCTGTGGCCCGGGAGTGCAGTGGAGGATGGCCCAAGTGCTTGGGTCCTGCACCCCATGGGAGACCAGGAGAAGCACCTGGCTCCTGGCTTCGGATCAGCGCTGTGTGCCGGCCGCAGCCATTGGAGGGTGAACCAACGGCAAAGGAAGACCTTTTTTTCTGTCTCTCTCTCTCTCACTGTCCACTCTGCCTGTCAAAAAAAAAAAAAAAAAGAAAGAAAGAAAGAAAGAAAATTATCACATTAGAATACTAATGTAATTATTCTACTCCCGCAAAATAATAAGTAAAATAATAACAACACTGTATACATATTTTAACACAATCATCTTATTGAGAAGAATAAAATTAAAATAAAGGTAAATATTTAAATGTAAATCTTAGAACACTCAGCTTCAACAGACAGCTTAAAAATTACACTAAAACATAATCGAGTCACTGTACTATTGGGAAATTTGAACTGTCATATTTGAGGGCTAAAAGATTGTGTTATAGATATGCCTAAGATGAACAGAGGGCGACTTTTGTAAAGACAATAACTAAAGTGTTAATACTATAGATGTTGGATTAAAAACTAGATTCAAATTCCTAATGTGCTAATGCCTTCTGGGTTTTGTCTGCCACAATTTATTTAACTCTCCTGAACTTGGGTTTTCTTGTCTTTGGATTTGGGGAAATAAAGTCTCAATTGGTTTTAGTCAAAAAGTCATATGAAACAATGAAAATTAAGTCCTTACCGTAATATTTCACACATAGCACTATAAACAGTTATGTGGGAATATTACTTTAAGGCACTTACATGCAAATAAGTGAGTTTAAGCTGTATTCTGCATTTACCTGCGTTTGACAAATTGAGAAGGATATAGGAAACCCTCTGACTTCCTATCCATGAGATGGGGCTAATGTTAGTATTAATTATATAAAGTAGTTCAGTGAAGTATTTTTTCTTTCTCTTTTTAAAAAAGATATATTCATTTATTTGAAAGTCAGATATATATATACATACATATGTGTGTTTATATATATATATATATATATAGAGAGAGAGAGAGAGAGAGAGAGAGAGTGAAAGAGAGAGAGATCTTCCATCTGTTGGCTCATTCTTGCAACAGACAGAGCCGGGCCAGGCCAAAGCCAGGAGCCAGGAGCCCCATCTGGATATCCCACATGGGTTGTAGGGGCCCAAATACTTAGTCCATCACTGGTGCTTTTCCCAGGCCATTGGCAGGGAGTTGGATTCAAAGAGGAATGGCTGGGAAATGAACCTGTGCTTCGATGGTATGCCAGCATCACAGGCAGCAGCTGTACCACAATGCCAGCCCCGAGAATTTTTTTTTTTCATGCGACAGAATCTCATTAAGTGTTCACGGTTACTGTTGCTATTAGGTTTAAAGCATATTCTTTTTTTTTTTTTTTGAAAAGACACATTTATAGTTACTGCCCATTTTTCTGTGTGCATATTTTCTGAGCACTGAGTCACCTAAGCAAAGTTTTACACCAAGTTTAGTCCAACTAAAGAAAAACTTTAACTTGGATTAGCTCACTTTATCAAAAGTTTGGATTACCTTGGGGATTAAAAATAAGTTAAAAAATGACATTTCTGAAACAAAATTACACAATGCTTTCCAAAGTTTACTTAAATGCATGTTGCAATATCCTGGATGTTGTTTCTCTCTTCCAATTTGACTGAAATTATTATTATAGTAATCTCTTATCTTTGGGGAATACATTTCAAGGTTCTTGTTGGGGGTTGGTGCTGTGGCATAGAAAGTTAAGCTGCTGGCATCGCGTATGGGCTCTGGTTTGAGTCCCTGCTGCTCCACTTCTGATCCAGCTCCCTGCCTATGCCCATGGGAAAGCAGCAAAAGATGGCCTAAGTCCTTGGTCTTCTGCTACCCTCATGGGAGACCAGGAGGAAGCTTTTGGCTCCTGGTTTCAGCCTGGCCCAACTCTGGCCATTGTGACCATTTGGGGAGTGAACCAGGGATGGAAGATTCTCGCTCTCTGAATTATTCTCTCTCTCTGAATCATTCTCTCTCTGTGTGTCTATGCCCTTCAAACAAATAAATCTTAAAAAAAGATTCTTGGTGAATGCCTGAAAACATACTTAATACTAAAACCCATATGTAATATATTGTTTCCTATGCAAACATATCTACAATAATGTTTAATTTATACATTAGTCAAAATAAAGAAACAATAAGCACTGATAAAATAGAACATTTGTAACAACATAGTGTAATGAATGTTTTGTGAATGTGGTTTCTTTCTATCAAAGTATTTTATATTATACATACTCTTTTTGCTCTTAAAATGGCGTGAAATAATACAATGCCAATATGATAAGCTGAAGTGAGGTGGATGTTGTAGATACTGTGATGTAATGTCAGGCTACTTCAGAAAGGCTACTTGAATACAAGTCATTCTGGGACAGTCAACCTGATAACTGAGGCTACTGCTAATTGACTAGCAAGCAGGTAATGGGATGTATAAATAACTTAGATATGCTTCATGTCAAAGGAGCGATTCATATCTGGGCAGAATGGAGCAAAAAGGTACAAGATTTAAGCATACAATTTAAATCTTACAACTTGTTTTTTTTCTGAAATTTTCCTTTTGATACTTTGGAATATTAACATCAAAGACTTGGGGTAACTGAAATTTCAGAAGGCAAAATTGAAGATAAGGAGGGGCTACTGTAATTGTAATTAAATTATAATATACTATTTGTAAGTGTAATATATTAAATTTGTTTTATTTCTTTATATTCATAAACATTTTCAAAATTTCTACCAATGTGGAACAAGATAGCCCTATTGCATGTCAACCAAAATAGGCAAGATGATTGCAAGCCATGTCTGGAATTAACAGGAACACATTTCAAGACAGTATCCTTCATACGTCATTAGAACCTGAAAGAAATATTGCCAGAAGAAGAAGAAGCAAAGAACAACATACCACCATTCTACTATCTGACCCACACACAATTCTTATAAAAATTCTGGCCTGCGGTGGGCACTGTGTGCAGTGGGTTAAGCCACTGCTTGGGATTTCTGCATCTGGTAGGAGCGTGCCGGTTACAGTCCCAGATTCTTCACTCCTGATTGAACTTTCTGGTAATGCATTATAGGAGGGCGCTTGACATCCTCCTGGGAGACGTGGATGCAGTTCTTGGCTGCAGATTTGGGCGTGGCCAAGTACTGACTATGGCAGACATTTAGAGAGTGAATCAACAGATGGAAGATCTTTCTGTGTCTGTCTCTCATGCTCTCTCTGCCTTTCAAGTAGATGAAAATAAATAATTAGACATTAAGAAATTTCTGGTCTAGAAGATAAAGAAATTATACAAACATTAGGAATGTTGTTTTCTGACATGAAGAACAAGAAAAGCAAAGCATACACACTCACAAATAATGCTGTAGAGCAATCATCCATACTGCAAGTCTGTATAACATACCTGGAGAGTAAGAATAGTCTTTGGGAGACTCAGAGAACATCCTCTTGGGATATGAAGTATGCATGTATGGATGATGTCCTTTGAGAGGCAGTGGAAGACATTTTATTTGATATAACTTACAAAACAAAATTCAAGTACATTCTGAGCTAACTTTTATACAACTTGCTAAAATTCCAAACTGGGTATGGCACTACTTGTTGATGCTTCTCACTTCCTACAGTTAAGAAATGATGCAAAAAAACTCAACCACTTTTAGTTTTAAGAAGGCTAGACATGTAAAAACACTGCTATTGTGGGAGAAAAGGTCATTGGTTTTCTAAACACAGAGACTTAGCAACCATGATAAAGAAAGAATTGATTTTAATGAATGAATGATGAGACAAGAAGGTCACAGTAGCTTGAAAGGAACAATAGCAGGTCATGAAATCTTGGAAGAACTTTCATTCATTTATAGGCCCAGGATTATCACACAATTTTGCAAAGTGCAAAAGGCATTGGGAGGTCATTCATGCTGATACAAAGTACCAATTAAAACTAAAAATAATGAGTGTGAAATTTTACTAAGTTTCGATCTGATATGTGTATCAACATCACAAAGTGTAGAGAGGCGGCAAGATGGCGGAATAGGCAGGGAGCACACTTAGTCCGGGGGGAGAGAAAGTTTAATATAAGTGGAGATACTGCAGGGTCAAGGAAGAGTAGGGGATGAAACAGCAGAGGAAATTCTTCCGGAACTAGTGATTCACAGTGGACCTGCGTGGAGAGTGTGGGAGCCCAAGTTCGGGACACCAACGGCAGACTCAACGCACCAGCGCTGGAACGCGAGGTGAGCCGAACCTCCATAGCCCGAGATACCAGCAGGCAAGCGGAAAGAGGAGGCTAGAGGGAACGAGGCTTGAAACTCCATGGGGAAAAGTTCACCAGGCTAACTAGAAGAGAGAGAAAAAAAATAAAAAAAGTGACTGATACGGACACAAGTTTCTCTCCCTCTGCTCACCTCTCAAAGGCGAGCAAGACAGAGCAGGCGCCATTTTGGACATACGTCATAAGCAGGGCGACCTCAGGTCTGCACCAGCCCTGAGCCTAGCAGAAAAACCTGACTCTGTGGGGAGGGGTGAAATGACAGGAGATTAGCATCTAACTTGGCAACCCAGTGGGAGACTGCAGGAGAATTGGAGCCCACACTGAGGGCAGCAGAGATTCCCTGTGTGGTCCTTGGGAAAGAGCTTCCGATCTCTGGCTCCTGTGGGTATATCATTTGCCTGCTAACTACCTCCAATTACGTTCAGCTGTGCGGAATTACTTCCCTTTTAAATCAAAAAAAGAAAGAGAGATTTACCACACCTAACCTGGGAGGGTCATCCTTGACACACCCTCAACCCTGAGGAACCAAACACAGCTCTCAGTCCACACTCATCTCAAGCCTCTAAGGCTCCACTGAAAGCAGACAGTCCAATTAATATAGAGCCATAGTGTAACAAGAAAAAACACCACAGTGAAGAAACCAAATATCTCCAACATGCCAAACAACAAACGCAAAAACCAAGCTAACAAGAACAAGGAAGACACTATGACGCCCCCAAATGAAAAAGACACCCCAATTCAAGATTATGAAGATGATGAGATCGAAGAAATGCAAGAAGCGGATCTCAAAAAATTGATAAGAACATTAAGAAGTTCTCAAAAACAAATTCTTGAACTACAGAAATCCTTCATGGACAAGATAGAAAATCTCTCTCGTGAAAGTGAAATATTAAGGAGGAATCAAAATGAAATGAAACAACTAGTGGAACAAGAAACTCTGATAGTGACTAGAAATCATAATGAAATGAAGAATTCAATAGATCAAATGACAAACACATTAGAGAGCCTTAAAAACAGAATGGGCGAAGCAGAAGAGAGAATATCAGACTTAGAAGACAGAGAACAGGAAAGGAAACAGGCAAACCAAAGAAAAGAAGAAGAAATTAGAAATCTAAAAAATATTGTCGGGAATCTACAGGATACTATTAAAAAACCCAACATTCGGGTTCTAGGAGTTCCTGAAGGCATGGAGAGGGAGAAAGGATTAGAAGGCATTTTCAGTGAGATACTAGCAGAAAATTTCCCAGGTTTGGAGAAGGACAGAGGCATCTTAGTACAGGAAGCTTATAGAACCCCTAATAAACATGACCAAAAGAGATCCTCACCACGACATGTTGTAATCAAACTCACCACAGTGAAACATAAAGAAAAGATCCTAAAAGGTGCAAGAGAGAAACGTCAGATCACTCTTAGAGGATCTCCAATTAGACTCACAGCAGACTTCTCATCAGAAACCCTACAAGCTAGAAGGGAATGGCGAGACATAGCCCAGGTACTAAGAGAGAAAAACTGCCAGCTCAGAATACTATATCCTGCAAAGCTCTCATTTGTGAATGAAGGTGAAATAAAGACTTTTCATAGCAAACAGAAACTGAAAGAATTTGTTGCCACTCATCCTGCCCTGCAAAAGATGCTTAAAGATGTGTTACACACAGAAACACAGAAACATGGTCACCAATATGAAAGAAGGTAAAGGAAGGAAACCTCACAGCAAAAGATCACAGGAAGCTCAATTTCTCTTTGACATAGAATTAAACTCTGATGCTCTGTTAAAGCAATGTGTTAAAGTAATCTATTATGTTCTCTTGATGTCTGTTAAACTCTAATTGTTCAAAAACAACTGAATTTTTATTAAGAGCTATGGGTTATTTAAATATGTGCTTTTTTCAAAAATTTGAATAATCACCTTGTAACAATGATCAAATTTGGTCTATGTTATGTCATGATTTTAAGAAATCTTATTTCAACCAGATATTTTGGATTTTGAGCCTTCTTGGCATTCTTGACAGGCTTTCAAAAAATCAAAGTTTCAAACAATCTGGTCTCTAAAATTTCCAGTAAATCCTGGACTTTGGTTTTTCCAGTTTGGGCCCAACTGAAAAAATCGAAGGACCTATGTCTCTCATCTTATAGAGACACCAACTAATCAGGCTATTTGGAGTATATTAGAAGTACTGTCAAGATGTGATGTGGTACCAGACTTTAAGTTTCTATAATGGAAAATGCTATTAATACAAATGTTTGAGAATTAAAAAGTCTAATGATCTTGTGTTACTAGACATGATAGTTATCTTAATAAGAAAGCCCCAGAGGCTTAAAGGGTTAAATACTTGTAAAATCCTACAGGTGCTTTCAAAAATACTGTGAAGTAAGCAAGTGCCTCTTGTTGGTTGATGAGTTTATAATTTTAAACATGGCGACTTAAAGTCTTTTGTCATCCACAGTTATATATGATCTGCTGCTCATAAAACTAAAGCGTTGTTGGTTCTGTGTTTAGCTGTCCTCCTATAGGTTCCTATGGACTTTTTCCAGCCACTTCTATTGTATTCAGTACTTTGGGATGGCTCTGTAAACAGATGAAGCCAATAATGTATTAACAGTACCAACTGAGAGAAAGTATGGTTAACTGAGGTTACTAAAAAGAAAAAGCAATTCAAATCAATTGGCAATCTACAAAAAGAGTTAAAGATTTTAAAAGCTATTATTAAAATTGCTATATTGATCTATTATGCTATATTATATGTGTGTACATATTGTATGTCCACATGGGGAAATTTTATTGAGTTTTATTTTAAATGGCTTATAGATAAGATTGTCCATAAATTTAAGCTGCTAAAATCAATCAAAGACACATTTTAATTTGTGGGACCTGAATCTGTGTATCATATGTTTTAGACTTGTTGGTAGAAAGAAACTAAAATCATTTTAGATGGTTGTGCTTAAGTTTACTGGCTAAACAAACTACACCATGTTAGATATTTAAGAGGTGTTTTCAAATACATGATTCTTAAAATTTATAGAAGGCATTGGACCTTCTGGTAAATGTTTTCTTAAGTTGTTATCTAATGGTTGAAACTGTTTGCTAAGTATTCATGTGATATTGCTATTGTCAGCAAGCGATCTAGGACTTGCTCCCTCATTTCTCTATTCTAAGCCCAACTTGTTCTTTCATTTCTCTATTCTCTTCAAGGTAGGAAACTAATTCTATTATGAAGGAATCTGTAGGATGCACAATTTAATCTTTAGACCTTATAAAAGAGATGGCTAACATTTTTCTGCAATAGCATAGCCAAAATAAGAACTCAAATAATAATCTCATAGCTAGATTCACTTCGCCATCAGCGAAGTATACAGTAAGTAGAAAAAACCTCCCTTTCAGACCAAAGGGAAAGAAAGTTTTAAAGTGAGAATATAATTTTCCTCATGGGCATTGTCTACCTTAGAAAAACTACTACAGAACATGCCTGTGACTATAGACTTGTAGTTCAGGCCACCGAAGATTAGAGATAGGAAACGGACACTCCCTTGACTTGCATCCTCTGGTCTGCTTTAACACAAACCAGGAGGAAAAGAAAGCTCGGCATCAGAAGCAATGGGTGGCAGGCCTATTAATGGCTGATCTGTACAGTGATCTGCCCTCAAGGAGACCCAACAGGCCAGTCCACTGCAGTGGCTTTCAATGTGGTAAGCCTGGGCTTCAGCAGAAGTCAGCTTGTGAAGAGCCCTGGCAGCTCTGCCAAGAGTTGGATCACTGGAAATGGACCTGCCCTGGAGTCGAAGGATGCCCAGGTCAGAGCCACAGATCTTATTGGCTCTAAGCTGAAAAGCCCTTCACTCAGCCCAACTTCCAAAGTGACCACTGCAGCTGAGGGGATGGTCAAGTAGGGTCAGCAACTTTGCAGGCAGAACTGTAAATTTCTTGTTAGACATGCCACCTGCCTTTACCTGGCCAGCTCTCCTCCCAGGCCAGCCAAGTAATGAAAGTCAACAGAGTGCCTTCCCCTAGGAGGTTCACACCTCCCTTAGGATATACCCCATGTGAAGAGATAGATAGGTCTGGGCCTCTTAACTTACAAGGCCTAAAGCCCACCAGAATATTATCAAGCCCCTTCTATCAGGTTCTATTAGCCTCTCAATCAGAAAAATTACTTGTAGCTTAGACAGCACCTTTCTTATCTCCTCTAATAATGACTCTGTCCTTTGTTCTAGGCCCTGTCTAGTGCACTTGGGCCTCATTCCTTTGTAATCATAACCTCTACTCTACCACCAATGGCTCTACTCCCAACCTGTGTGTACTGATGGTCCTCTTCCCCACTTAATGCTGTATAATTGTTCAAACCTGGTAAATGCCACTCTTAGGATCATTGGTTACTATCCTCACTCTGTCTTTTATGACCTTGTCTAAATATGATCAGAGTCGGCAAACTTGGAAGGCTTCCATAGCCTTAGCAATTCATGATGACAGCCTAGGATGGTTACTGGCGCCATAAACTAGAGTGTCAATTTGTTGGGTCAACAACAGGAGCCACTGTGCACTTGCTCCTCATGTGGGATCTCTGTCCTTAATGTGCTGTACATTGGGATTTAATGCTATAACTAGTACTCAAACAGTATGTTTCACTTTGTGTTTCTATGTGGGTGCAAACTGTTGAAATCTTTATACTAAATTGATCTTCTGTATATAAAGAGAATTGAAAATGAATCTTGATGTGAATGGAAGGGGAGAGGGAGCGGGAGAGGGGAGGGTTGCGGGTGGGAGGGAAGTTATGGGGGGGGGGGAGCCATTGTAATCCATAAGCTGTACACTGGAAATTTATATTCATTAAATAAAAGTTAAAAAAAAACAAAACAAAAAACAAAACAAAAAAAAAACATCACAAAGTGTATATTTTATACTGTTATGCAAAAGATAACAGAGAATCAACGTGTTAATAAACTTCTAATTTTTCAATACAGGATATTTTCATTCAAAGTAAAAACAATCTATTCAAATTAACTTACATATTACTATTTTAGCTACTCTTTCTTTATTTTATAAATTAACTTGCCTAATTATAAATTAAACTGATCAAGTTTTAATATAATGAAGATAATTATGAATATTTCCTTAATTCCAATTTTTTTTTCTGTAAATGCTAGATTTTAACAGCAGAGAAGGGAATCATCAATTCAAAGCATCTCTATTATAATTCCTATCAAATTCTAGGGGAATTGGAGGCAATACATACATACAACACACAACACACACACACACACACACACATATATATATATATATTTTCAAAATGTTCTGGAAAATATGTACCGTGAGACAACTATACCAATTTCAAACTTTCTGTACTACAATAAGCTTTAACTTCCAATTACATTTTTCACAAACTTTTTGAAATTCCTTCATTAGTGTTTGGGTATAAATGTATAAATAAATACATATACATATTTATAAACATAAACAGGCATCATAGAGCATAGTTTACTTAATTTTAATTACTTGTGGAATATCTTCATAAAGCAATAAACTTTATGTAAAACATAGGAATATATTTTGCATTGTTTATAATATTTAGAATGAGATACTGAGCACATCATGTACTAAACTGACATTTGCAAATTCTTGAAGTAAATTTTTTAGCATTTTAATTGCATAAAATTCTTCTCTGAGGATTTGAGCATAGTATTTGTTTATGTTTTTGTTTCTATTAAATGAATCAAACATTAACTTCTATTTTAAATTCTGGCATATAAAGAGCTTGGAAGTCAACACTTCTGCTCTTCAAATAAACTGAAAAAACTAAACATAGCAAATATCAGTGCCTTTTTTAGATCCATGAAAGAATTAATTGCAAATAAATTTCCATTCAGAATCTGAGAAGACAGTTGAACTTGGATGCAGTTACAATGAGATCTCTTTACTTGTAGAAAAGTTGATGGAACAAACTTGCAGAAACACTTAAATGGTAATTTGATGAATTTCTGGAAGCTAAGAGTAGCCTGGCATGAGAGTGAGAAATTACTGGAGGCTACAGTCTTGGGAGAGCCCAGAACTTTCATAGATTTACCATCTAAAAATTCCACCAAGTTCACATGGGGAAGCTCCAAGAAAGATCTCCTTCTGTCCCTGGCAGCAGGAAAGGGAGAATAATCATCATAAAACACTTGCAGAAAATTTTTCATCTGAAAGGCCAGTTTCCATGGGAAAAGACTTTACTAGAGCCACATCCCAGGTGCAGCCCCTTCTACTCTTTGTCTTCATTTAAGAGAGAGAAAAATGGTATTCTATCAGAAAAAAACACTTGAAGATCCACAGGTCTGGAGCTATTAAATATTGACTTAATTACATGATTAAAAATTGATTTCCCTCTCTCACACTTTACCACTAACTAAAAAGGGTTACAGTTTAACAGTGGATTATGTCTGGAAGAAGCGATTCATATTCTCTGAGGAGTAGTACTTACAGAATACAAAAGTCAAAAAGGGAGGCAAAATAATTCCAGTAAAAATTTGAATTCCCTGATCCCAGCAACGATAGTGAACAATAAATACAAACCAAATCCTATTCACATTGTCACACGTTCTCACACTAGAAGGCTACTTTCTTCAGTATCTGTTTGTCTGATATAAGATGTATGGCTTACAAAAATGTAAAACATGCTAAAAGATAAGAAACAACTCAGCTTGAAGAAGAAGAAAAACAAGTATCAGAACAAGGCTCAGATATGATGCAGACATTGAAATATCAGGGCATTTAAACTAACTGTTCATATATTAAGAATTTTCATGGAAAAAAAACAGGAAATATGCAAGAACAGATGGGAAATGAAAGCAGAGAGATGGAAAATCTAAAAAAGAATCAGAAGGAAATGTGAGTTATCACAAACAATTTAACAGAAATGAAAAATCCCTACAATAGATTACACAGCAGTCTGAACACAGGTCCAGAAAAAAAAAAAATGAGATAAGTGGAACATAGGACATAGAAACCTCCCTAAACAAAATGTAAACTTAGCAAAGGAGGGGCCAGAACTGTGGAGTAAAGTGTTAAGCCTCTTTTGTAACACAGCCATCCCATATGGGCACCAGTTCGAGTCGCAGCTGTCCCACTTCAGATCCAGCTCCCTGCTAATGTGCCTGGGAAAGCAGCAGAGGATGACCTAAGGGCTTGGACCCCTGCACCCACATGGGAGACCCAGAGGAAGCCCCTGGGTCCTGGCTTAGGCCAGGCCCAGCCCCAGCCCCAACCATTACAGCCATTTGTGGAGTGTACCAGCTGATGGAAGATTCTCTCTCTCTCTTTCTCTCTCTCTGTTTATCTCCCTCCTTCTCTCTCTGTATCTCTGCCTTTCAAATAAATAAATAAATCTTTAAAAAATAAAATATATTAAAAAGTGGCAAATGAAAAAAGTGCTTTAGAGTATAAAATTCAAAAATATTGTGGGAATCACGAAATATGTGACATATGCATAATTGGAACACCAGAGAGAGAAAAAAGAACAACAGAGAGAACAGAAGAGAAGAAATAATTGCAAAAAGACATGATTAACCTGAAAAGCACTATCAGTTAAAGATCTGATTATTTTTGTAATACATTTCATTCAATAAAATCAGAATACATATTTTCTTGCTCACATTGACATTCAGCAAAAAAAGACACTTTCTAGACCCTAAAACCTGTAGCAATAATGGCTAAGCCAGGCCCAAATTAGAAGCCCAGAACTCCATCTGGATCTCCCACAGAGGTTCAGGGATCCTAGTACTTGGGCTAAGCTCCCCTGCCTTCTCAGTGCAGTAGTAGGGAGCTGGATTTGAAGCAGAGTAGCAGAAATTCAAACCAGCACTCTGATATGGGATGTGGGCATCTCAAGTGTAAGCTTGTCATGGTATTATCACAATGCCTTCTCCAGGAACAGAAACTTCTAAAGAACCTGTAACATGTCGAACCCAACAGTCCATAAAAATAATGAACAGATATTTAAGTTACACGAGCCTCTTTCAACAATCAAAAATCACTTAAAGTAATTAACTACATCAAAAGACTGAAGAAAAGAAAAGGTTTAATATTACTCGAGACAGAATGAGTATTTGACATTCCAACATGCATTTATGTGAAAACACTAAAAAAACTAAAAATAGATTTGAATTTCTCAATTTGATAACAATACCAACAAAAATCTACAGCTAGTAGCTAATATCATATTTAATTGTAAGAGACTAGGCACTTACCCAGTTATGTTCAGAAAAAAGGTATAATGTCCTCTTTCAAGTATCATGTTTAATGCCCTATGTATAACACTGAAATAAGAAAAAATAAATTTAAATTATATATACTGTAGTCAGGAAATAAAAATGTTTATTATGTTATTTACAGATGACATGATTTTTTTTTAATTTTACTTGTATATAGTAAATTTTAAAATAGTCACTGATCATTAAAACTATAGCACTGTATCATTCTAAACAATTTGAAAAATACTTAACACAATGTATGACAAAATGTATTTGCAGAAAAACTGGTAAATACAGGAAGTTCTTATTTTTTTTTTTTTGCTTTGTTTACTGACTTTCTAAAAATTTTAACTCCCGTATATGTGGGAGAACATGCTATATTTGTCCTTCTGTGTCCAGCAAATTTCATTCAACATGATGTCCTCTAGTTGCAAAAAATTTAAATCAAATGATAGAATTGTATTCATCTGTTAAAAGATTTATTTATTTTATTTGCAAGAGTTAGAGAGAGAGAGGTTGAGAAGTCTTTCATCTGCTGTTTCACTCCCCAAATGGCTGCAAAGGCTGGAGTTGCACTGATCTGAAGCCAAGAGCCAGGAGCTTCTTCCGAGTCTCCCCATTCCCACATGGGTGCTGGGACCCAAGGACTTCGGCCATCTTCTACTGCTTTCCTAGGCCATTATCAGAGAGCTAGATGGGAAGTGGAGCAGGCTGGTCTCAAAGCAGCAACCTTATGGGATGCCGGCACTGCAGGCGGCAGCTTTACCCGCTATGCCACATCACTGGCCCCGGAATTGTATTCATTTTTACGGTTGAATAGCATTCCATTATGTGTGCTTGTGTAAAATATATACAAAACTTTATCCATTCATTTGATGCTAGACAGTTTTATTCCATATTTTGTCTATTGTGAACTGCTTTGCTGTAAACACGATGGTGCATTTTTTAACCTATAAGTCTTTTATTTCAGGTATGCAAACTTCATGCATTTCACATATACAGATTTAGGAGCAAAATGGTTCTTCCCATCACATCCATACCCCAACTTTCTTTCTCTTCCTATCGCCATTCTTATTTTTTACTAAGATCTATTTTCAATTATCTTTATACTTGTAAGATTAATTCTACACTAAGCAAGGAATTAAAAAAATAGTGTGAACCAAAAAATGTTGCTCAATAGTCAAGACAGAGTGTTCAAAGTCATCTCAACACAAAACTGTCAATTTCACTTCTATAGATTACCTTTTAGGCACTCTATTAGTTACCATACATCAGGGAGAACATATAGTATTTGTATTTTGGGGACTGATTTCACTAAGTATAATGTTTTCCAGTTTCATCCATTTTATCACAAAAGCCAGGATTTAATTTTTTTTACCACTGTGTAGTGTTGCAAGGTGTACATATGCCGTAATTTCTTTATATAGTCTTCAGTTGATGGGCATCTGGGTTGACTCCATACCTTAGCTACCGTGAATGGGGTTTCAGTAAACATGGGGGTACAGGTTTCTGTAATAAAAAATGTTCATGTCCATTTTGTATATACCCAGTAGTGGGATTGCTAGATTATATGGAAAGTCTATTTCTAATTTTATTTTTTTTGGAAATCTCCATAATGTTTTCCATAGTGATTTCAGTAAATAACATTCCCACCAACAACGTATAGACACAATTGTTCATGCAGAAAATTCCACATAATTAATAGATATATACCAGGAACTAATAAGTTATTATAGTAATATCATCAGATATATGATTAATAGATACAAATCACATCAATAAATAATTGGAACTTGAAAAAACATACCATTTGGAACAGCACCACCAAAATTAAATAAGTAGAAATTTAAGAAATATTTGAAATTCTATATAAAAATATGAAACTGATGAAATAAATAATAATATGTAAATGGAGAAACACTTGTTACCTTTGAATTGGAAGTGTCAACAATGCAAATATATTAATTTTTCCTGCTTGATCTACAGTTTTTCTTTTAAGGATTTATTTATTTTATTTGAAAATGAGTGCTACCAAGAGAAGGAGAGAGAGAGGGAGACAGAGAGAAACAGAGGAGAGGCAGAGAGGTTTTCCATCCTCTGATTCATTTCTCAAACACTTTCAAGTACCAGAGGTTAATTCAGGCTGAAGCTAGGAGCTGGGAACTCTCTCCCACATGGATGGCAGCAAATCAATTACTTGGGTCATTATCTGCTCCCTTCCAGGCTAATCAGCAAGAACCTGATTGGATTTCCTGACACTTTTAGCAGAGAGGACAATAAGCAATGACAATTCTCTAGAAATTAACATACCTACCACCCAGATCTTTGTGTCTAAATACCATTGTCCAATAAAAGCAACCACGGCTCTTGGAAAAAATTTCACCTGGGGCATTGTGTAGTACCAGAAATTAGAAAATGGTTGGTATCAATAAATACATATAAAACATAAAAAACTATGGTAATAGTTGCATATCAGAATCATTAAATTTAACCAATTTAAACAACTTTATATGATCAAAGCTGGAGCAATTTGAGTATTAGTATAAATAAACTAGTAGTGAATTATTCAAAAAAGAACAAAACAAGAAACCATAAATTCTTACTCTTATAATTTAATGATTGAAAAAATAAATGCATGATGAAAATATACAAATATCCTGTATAGAAAGTTTTTAAATAATTTATACAGAAATTCTGTCATCAATAAGGTGAAGCCTTACTATGCTCTCTTTAAATGTGGACTGTGAAAACTCACTTTTTTCTCAGAGCACATCATGAGGAAAGAGTAATTTCATGGTGGAGAAACTTCATGAAAGCCATCTCAGCCAGATAATCACAATTAAAGCCCATGGTGAGGATTTATGTGAGAGTCACACTGACGGTTTGTACCCATGACATAATGTGGTAGAAATGGCACTCTAACAAGGCAAATATCGGACATTTTTCAAGTTAGGGATATTCTTAGGATTTTGTAGCACAGCAGTAACACTCCAGGATATTCTAGAGAATACCTATAGTAGCCCTTCAAAATATCAAGGTCATCAAAACATAAGAATGTCTGAGAAAATATAGAAGCCAAGATGAGCTGAATGAGACATGACAATTAAGTATAAAATGAGATTCTGCATGGAATTCTGAAACAGAAAAATGACTTCAGTTTAAGAACAAAAAGAAATATAAATAAAATCATAACTTCAGATATGATAATGTGTCAACATTGTTTCATTAATGGTAACAAATTTTCCATAATAATGTTGGATAATAATACAAGAAACCGAGTGTGGGGCATGTAGAAACTGTGTTGGATAGTTTGGGCAGTTGTGACGAAATACCATTAACTGGATATATTACATGACAAATTTTCATTTCCCACAGTTCTGGAATCCCTGAAGTTCCAGATGAAGGTACCCACAGGTTCAGTGTCTGATGAAGGTTTACCTGGATGTTAGATGGCAGTCTTATTGTAATTTAGTTTATTTGAAAGGCAAAGTGCTAAAGAGAGGGGAAAAGAGAAAGAGACAGAGAAAGTGAAAGAGACAGAAAATTAATCTTCTACTTGTGGTTCATTCCTCAAAGGCTTGTAATAACCTGAAATAAGGCCAATTCCTGAAGCCAGAACACCTTGCAGGCTTTCCATGTTGATGGCAGAGACTCAAGCACTTGAGCCTTCATCGACTGCCTTCCAGGTACATTATCAAGAAGTCGTATCAGGAGTGAAGGTGCTCTTCTTGTGTCCTGGCATGGCAGAGAAAGGCAGTGATGTCTCTTGCTACTCTTAACAAGACATTAATCTCAAATGACCTTGTCTAATCATATTGATCTCCCAAGACTGTAGCACCTAGTGCCATCACATTAGGAGACACAGTTTCAACATTTGGATTTTGGAGGAGACCCAGCATAAAGTTCATAAACCAAACTTTCCATATTATCCTCACAGTTTTACTTGGAGACCAAACTGTTATGAAGTAAAAAAAAAAAAAAAAAAAAAAAGATGTTTTAAATAAAATTCAATTTAGTTAGCTCCAACAACTCATTTTGTATTGATGATAATGAATTTTTCAGTCCTCTTTGTCTTTTTACTTTTTTTTAGCAATTTTATACATGTAATGTTTATACTGGTAAAGATCAAATCAATTGTCTAAAATTGTGTAAGTTTATTTTCCTAATTTTTATAAGCTAACCAGCAATGTTGTTTCAAAGATTAAGAGTAATGCAGTAATATCAGTGTATTGATTTAACCAATATTTGTCTAGCATATCCTCCATGTGCCAGAGACTGCCCAAAGTAACAGGAATATAGATACACATATCCAGCTCATCTCTTATTTGAAAGACAGCAGGAAATCTACTATTCAAGTGAAAACTCCAAACCAAAGAAGCAAAGCCAAAGATAACAATAAATTTATAGTCCAATCTATCTAGAAATTTCGTGATAATCTTTATAAATAATAGGGTGCTGTGACATGAAATAGCATTTCTCATGATAGTGGCTTATTAAATTAAATTAACTAAAATTAGATTGAAACTTTAAAAAAATTCATAGTTCACACTCAACTTTCCTGTTTATCTTTCTCACCAAATCTTAAAACCAACTCTGTAGAAACCTTTGTTTCGCACTCTTTTTTTTTGGAGTAAGCTTGACTAAGACATAGAGGTTTATAGTTTCTTAATAATATGCTGCAGTTAATAACCCAACACACATTGATTTCTTCCCTAAATCAATCTTAGTCATATAAAACCGGATGGCATTCCATAAAGTTGATATAATTAAAAGCCTCAAAATGCTTGGCTCTGAGTTTATCAAACTGAGATAATCCTGAGTGGGCCTGAGTCAATTGAGTGAAAGTCTGAAAAATAGAGTCTGCCTCCTCTTTTCTGATGTTTAGTTCTTTCTTTCCTTGATGTAATGAGCTGCCACTTTGTGAAAGAGCCTGGGAGAGGATTGTGGTAAAGCCACAAAGTAAGACGCTAAGGAAAATACCAAGGTTATGTCCAGAGAAGAAATGGAAACTTTGTTTCTACAAGAGACTGAATTCTTTTTTTTTCATTTATTAAACTTTTATTTAATGAATATAAATTTCCAAAGTACAGCTTATGGGTTACAATGGCTTCCCCCCTCCCATAACTTCCCTCCCACCCGCAACTCTCCCCTTTCCCACTCCCTCTCCCCTTCCAATCACATCAAGATTCATTTTCAATTCTCTTTATATACAGAAGATCAGTTTAGTATATATTAGGTAAAGATTTCAACAGTTTGCCCCCATATAGCAACACAAAGTGAAAAAAATACTGTTGGAGTACTAGTTATAGCATTAAATAACAGTGTACAGCACATTAAAGACAGAGATCCTACATAATTTTTTTTTTAAAAATTAATTAATTTTCTATGCCACTTCCAATTTAACACCAGGTTTTTTTTTTTTTTTCATTTCCAATTATCTTTATATACAGAAGACCGATTCAGTATATAATTAGTAAAGATCTCATCAGTTTGTACCCACACAGAAACACAAAGTGTAAAAATACTGTTCAGTACTGAAAGAGACTGAATTCTATCAACACCTACATGGAGTTTTGAAGAGTCACAGCTCCATTAAGAAAGTAAATCCAGGTGCTGGCACTGTGGTATAGTAGGTTAAGCATCTACCTATAGTACCCGCATCCCATTTGGCCACTGGTTCAAGTCGTAGCTAGCAGCTCCACTTCCAATCCAATTATAGGAAAAGCAATAGAAGATGACCTAAGTGCTTGGGTCCTAATACCTGCGAGGGAGACCAGGAAGATGTTCCTGGCTCCTGGCTTCCTATTGGCTCAGTTCCAGCTGTTGTGGCCAGTTGGGGGAGAGAACCAGCAGATGGAAGACCTCTCTCTCTGCCTTTCAAGTAACACCTTGATGAGAGCCTTGTGAAATCCTGAGTAGAGGCTCCACCTAAGCCATATCTATATTTCTCATCTATAGAAACTGTGAGATAAAGAATGTGTATTGTTTTAATGTCCTGCATATATAGAAATTTGTCAACCATAATAAATAATAAAGTTCATGCGACTCTATATTTCATAATCTATGAAGTATTAAAAGACACAGTGTTTGATGTTTAGAAAAGATCAAAAACATTCTATAATAACCATTATCTTCTCTTTTCATAATTTGCATATGAGCACACACACACTGCCATGTGGATCTTCAGTCTGTGCCATTTGGTTTGCATCAGGCCAATGAGTGTCAGCAAGCACAAACTGAACAAAGGCCTCAAATTGCTTGTATGGTTTTATTTGCTCTTTCTTCAGATGACTTAAGATGAAAAAAAAAAAAAAAGAAAGAAAAAAAAGAAAAACATGCTATAGGTGCCCAGTTTCTCTTTCCTATATTTTATGTTTAAAATGCTTTTAATTAACATGATACCTATCTTAGAATAGAACCAAACCCACTGGCTGCTTAAAGTATAGCTGCCAAACTGAGCATTTTTCTATCAAACAAAATCTTTCTATAAATCAGAGTTGTGAAAATAATTCCTTATTATTGTTAACTACTGATATATTGTGTAGGCTATTTCACAAAATTGTAGCAAGAACTTATACTATAATTATCAGCATGTTTACTATTATTGTCTTAGTGATAAATTGGAGCTATATTAAATTTATTTTATATGTTTAATTTTCATTATTTTATTTTATTCAAATTTAAATATACAAATGTTAAGATACATTAAAACTCTAAAAAGCACTTAAGTTTTAAAAGTTTCTGAGGAGCTTGGCCTCTTACTAAATTTTCTATGTGACTTTTCATTCATGACCACAGACAATTACAGGTGCTTCACCTGGCAGGACTCGTGGGGAAATTCTAATTTATCCACATCAGATCCGTGCATTGCCGTTTCTGAGGGGGCTGTGGTTAAGGATTCTGGCCACGCTGCTATGCATGTCTGCATGCCCCCCCCACCAGAGCATCATGCATTTTTTAAAATTTAAAATTTTCATGCATTTTTTTAAAAATGAGGCCTCAGCCCTATCTCATGTGCTTCTGCTGGGGAGGGGTGGGAAGTTATGTAACAGAACTTGGAGGTTTTTCTTCATTCTGAGTTAGTATTTAGTACTTTTTCACTTCTACTCCTCTCCTCCCCTGGGAAATGAAAGGCATTGTTCCTTGGGGAAAAATGGGAAGGGGAAGCTAACGTTTACTTTGGTTCAGTCTCTTGCTTATTTGCTTACTTACAGTAGTGGTAAGTGATAAATTCTGTGTTGTCTTAACTGACCACTCTTACATCCATCAACACAGCTTTCTCTAGCTTGGCTGAGCTCTTCACACTGTCCCCTTTTATTCTCAAGAAAAATATTTTATCGCTCATATTTAAAGTGAAGAATATAAAGATTAATGGATATAGTTGCACATGGTGGGTTTTTTTTGCAGATTTTTATTAGCATAACTTAAAAGACAAGTGTTATGGAAATTATAAAGGAAAATTTGAATAAAAAGAAAACAGTAGTGGTCATCTGGCACAGAAGTTAAGTTCACAGTTCCAAATTGGAATGCCTGGTCTGAGTTCTAGCTATTATGCTTCTGATCCAGCTTTATACTTTGCACCTTGGGATGCAGCAAATGATGACTCAAGTATTTGAGTCCCTGCCATCCGTGGGGAAGTTCAGTATTGAGTTCAGGGCTTCTGGTTTTGCCCTTGAACACCACTGGCTATTGCCGGCATTTGAAGAGTGAACCAGTGAACCAGACAACTAGTGAAGTTAAAGAAAAGAATAAGACTGGTTAAACATCTCAGAACCCAAGCAATGAAGTTTCAGAGAGATTGTGGGATTGAAAAGATACTTAAAGACATAATAGTGAAAATTTCTTAAATTTTACAAAAGATATACACCTACTTATTCAAGATGATCCAATTCCAAATAAGATAAACCCAAAGAAATCTAGTTTACAGCATCAGAGTCAAACTTCTGAAAATTGAATACAAATAAAGTACCTGCACTGAGAAAGAAGTGATACCTGATTTACAAGGAGAAAACAGTTTGAATGGTAGCAGATTTCTCATGGGAAACTATGAAAGCAAGAAAGTAGCAACACAACATATTTCAAATGCTGCAAGAAAAGAACTTGATCATGAACTCCACCTGCAGTGAAAAAACACTCCAGGAAGGAAGGAGAAACCTAACATTCTCAGATGAAAGAAAAGAGAAATAATTTGTCACCACTGTACCTTGTACTGCATGTAGTGTTGTGTCAGTCTCCATTTTGAATGCAAGTTTGTTTTGTTTTGTTTTGTTTTCATGCCCGAAGGGGGATGCAGTTTCCCTAGAGAGGAGTTTCATTTACACATTACACCTATATGGTTCATGCAGGTGGCTAGAGATTTGCTGTTAAAGTCTCTCTCTCCAGCCTAGCAGACTTGTTATCAGTTTTCTTATCACTTCCTTTAAACAGACCATTCAGGAATCTTACTGGAAACTTGAAGTGACCTGTACTCTATGTTCTTATATATTACTGCTACCTACCACACTCTCTTCTCTCTCTCTGCTTGACTCTTTATTCCTGCTTCCCGTGACTTGTGGGTGGAAGATATGCTCCTGACTCCTTACCTCATCCATGTCCAGGATCTACAAGTGAATGTATCAGACTTGTTTCCTGTTGTAGTGCTTTATTGAATTTGTAATTTCCGTCTAAAGCACCAGGGGCTACTTCAGGGTAAGATTTCCTAGGGGTACAGGGGTGAAGTCAAGGTCAGGATCCCAGAGTCTAAGTGGAGGTCAAGCAGACATAAACTGAACACCAGTCAGATATGATCCAGAAAGGCACCTTGCAGTATAAATAAATTCTCCACATGAATGCCTGTCCTGTTCCAGATTAGACAACTAGGCATTAGACTGTCTACAACTCAAAAGAAGCCTCCCATGAAAGACATGCTGTAGACGCTTGTCTCCAGCTCCAGTTAATATCCCATTAGGGCAGAGTTGCTAGCTGCTGTAGTGCTGATACCCCAATTTAGTGAAAGAATCTCAAAATAAGCATATTTTTAAGGATCAGTAAAGTAATATATTGAAACAGAAAGGAAATGCTAATTATTCCTTAGTCTTTTAAAATTAAGTGGCCATCCTTTCTTTGTGTTTCCTAAATTATGCTTCAGATTGTGGGTGTATGGAGAGCAATTTGCAATGTACATAGAACAGATAATGACAATTACATAAGGAATGGTGAAGAGTAAAGCCATTTTTATGCTGCATTCAAACATCATTAGCTTGTGATATATCTATACAAAGGGATACACTGCAAAACATCTTAGAAAATCCAAGTAACATTTTAAAAACTTCTCATATAACCCACAAAACTGAAAACAAAGAAAAAAATAAACAATGGCAATAGCATAAAAATATAATAAACATATTTAAGCACTCAAATATCAAAAAAAGGAGGCACACTTACAGGTGTTTACTAATTATCGGCCTTTTAAACATGTGATTGATTCACCAATGTATTAGCAGTGAAATTTCCTATTTGAGGTTGCCAGAATATCTATTTCCAAATATGTTTTTTTCACAAACTTTTGTATAATCACAGTCCTGCTTTGGATGGAGTTACATATTCCATGATAAAGAAAAATCTGCAATGTATTTCTTCTAGCTGTAACCCTGGAAGAGTTCATCTGGACTTGGTATGCATTTTCTTATTTTTCCTGGGTAAAAATCATGAATAAGGATATTATTTACATAGGCAATGATTTTAGATAAGTTGGCTTGTTTTAACTACAAAGTATTCTAGAATGTACAATGTCAATTCATCACAGTGTCTAATCTAAAAGGAGAAGTAAAATAAGGGGAAAAGTGTGAGAGAGGAAAGAATGGGAGTGGATGAGGAAAGGTGCAGAGAAAGAGAGAGAGAGAATAATTAGACTTCTGGGGGCTAATGCACTTCTATCAGTCTGTGTAACAACTGAGACCTAAGTCGTTGGGAGGCAGTATACCTCCTGGGATGCTTCAGTAAATAAACTAATAATTATTTCCATTTATAAGGAAAAAATGATATACCTATTCATATAATGACCTTATGTGTAAGGGCAAAGAATTTTAAGGTTAGAAGATTTATAGTTTGAGAAATTTGATATTTGAAAGTATTCTACAAGGATTCAATATCCTAGAAGTAAAATATATTCATTATAAAAATATCCAAACTTCTATATAAACAAAAGTCCCCCCAAAGGACCATTGTATTTATAATTCTCTCCTGTGAATGAAGCCTGAGGAGTCTTACTAAGCTCTGCATTTATTATAATGTTTTTCTACATCAAGCCAATCACTTTCCCTCAGTGGAATTGAAAATTTTGATAGATGGACAGATCAGAGTAGGCCAGGAAACAAAAAAGGGAATGTCGGTATTTATTTGGTGTTTATCTAAAAACATGTAAGTAATTTAAATTCGGCTCTAAAACGTCCCATGATAAAAGATAAATAATGCCACCTAGGATACTGAAGCTTTTAAAAACAGTTATACATAAAACTTCAGAGGTTGTTATCATCTCTTCTGTTTCTTCGTATTACAGCACAAATTGGATGTGGATTCTATGTCTGATATACTCCATGTCCTGGTTACTTCAGATTGTTTTCTTTTTCTTTTCAGTAGTTGCTATTTAAGTGTAGACAGCAAGAAAGATGAACTGAAACTGCACTACTTGGATACTGAGCTAAGGACCAAAAAAGAGAAAAATAAAGACCTGCATATTTTGTAGCAACATTATAACGTATAGATATGTTTGACGTGGTAATATAAAGAGAGTGCTATACAAAATTTGGTGAAGAGGCTGAAATTGTTTTCATTTTGATTATCTTAAATAGCACTAATTGAATGTTCTCCATGTGTGAGGTACTTTTCAAAGTTCCCAAATATTTAAGTAATTGATTCCTAAGACAACTTTATTACATAGGTACCATTATTATCCCCATTTCACACATGAGGAAACCAAAGTATAAAGATTAGATACAGGTATAGAAAATTGAGATAGTAAGTAACTTGCCAAATGGTCTTTTTGCCTATCTGTGAAGTCAAGTACAATTTTATTTAAGCAAGAAAAAATTAAAATAGGAAATTCAGATTTTAAAAATGGTAAACTTTGGCTTCCACAAAAGTCTAGAAATTCCAGCATCACTGTGCTACACTTCCAAAATGCATCAAGAAACATCAGAAATTATGACCAGACTTTGGCCTCTGGTATCTTTCTCCACAAAACGATTCCTTGGATACAGTGATTTTGTTTTACTAGCAGGGCTAAAGATGTGCCTAGGATATCTTTCTGCAAGAAAGCCAACAGTCCTATAGATGTCTGTTTCAGTTAGTGGCAGAGAAGACAGAACTGTCTCTCATTGACCACTTTGAGACAATTTAAGATGTACGTTATAATAATGAGTATAAGTAACTGGAGACAAGCCATTATGATGCTTACTTATTCTAAGTGATAGAAAATATATCTAAGAAGTCTCACATCTACCAATGGTAGCCAGTTGTTTGTATCTGACTACAAAAAGACATGTGGTAGACTGCCGCAGCAAGAGTAAACAGATTTGTGATCTTTGTTCTTAGATCAATTTTATTATTAAATTCATCCTGGGATGAACTGTGGAGAGACTGGCTTTCCTGGACACTGAAAACCCATAGACAGAATGATACTCAAGAACATCAGGAAATTGATTCTACTTTTACCCTGCCCCAAGTGAATACATATGCAGAGTTTGTTTTATAAATAAAAAAGCTCAATGTTTATAAACACCTTTTTATGAAAGCTCAAACATTGTTTGTTCAGTTCCTTTGAAATGGTAATTTAAACCTGAGAATACAAAGATAACTTAGCAAAAATTTTATAGTCTTATCTGACAGGCCCCTCCTATGGAATGTGTTCCTTTAGGGAATGACCAGAGAGGCAAACTGCTTTCAAGATATCAATATCTGCCTCTACTCTGTGAAGTCAACTTTCATTATCTTCTGTACTTTTGGCTGTATTAACGTATAGCAATTTATACCAGGTTCATATGTCTAACCACAACGAATTAATGTAACCTATTTGCATTATTGAAAAACCTTTACCTAAGTAAATATACATGAATAATGTGATTGATTAACACACAAATATAAAAATTAAACCATACATGTGTGGAGGGCTCAACCTTGCTATGACCTAGATAAAAGTGCTCTGAAAAATTGAATTGAATAAAATGCTACAAAAATAATTTAAGGGAGAACATTTTACGATTTAGTGATGAAGCTCTATAAACAAAACAGGGAATCAAGAAGGCACAACTGAAAAGATTGGGAAAATGTACTATGCAAAAATTAGATAATTAAAAATGAATTCTGATTAGAAAACTTCAAGAAAATTGTTTTCAGAATATTGAAAGAAAAAGTTAAAAATGTTGGTATGAAAACAAAATAATAGAAGCAAATATGTGACTAGGAAACTCAGGGAAGAGAAAATGCAGATGAACAATAGCCATAATGTTAGTAAAATGGTGCCATCTTCCTCAGCCCAGCCTGGCTTACTAGAAATCAGGTAACCCAATAGCCTAATCACAAGCGTCAGCTCCACCTGGACCCTAATGAGATTTGCCACACCCACTTTCTTACCTCTGCAAAGCTGTATAAGACGCATTCTCCCAGTACAGGCTGCGGTTCTTGTGTGCATGGGGAGGCAGCCTATTGGGTTTCCCCCACTCGATAATAAACCTTTTCCCTTACTCCTGTGTTTAGTGTGTTTTGTGATGGCCTTTCGTTTCACATAATTTGCCACTATTAACCAAGTGCATTCTATTTTTAAAGATTTATTTATCTATTTGAAAGTCAGTGTTACACAGAGAGAGAAGAGGCAGAGAGAGGTCTTCCATTCGCTGGTTGACTCCCCAGTTGGCCACCACTGCCAGAGCTGGGCCGATCTGAAGCCAGAAATCTCTTCTGGGTCTCCCAGGAGGGTGGAGGGGCCCAAGGACTTGGGCCATCTTCCACTGCCCTCCTAGTCCATAGCAGAGAGCTGGATCAAAAGTGGAGCAGCCAGGATCAAAAGTGGAACCAGTGCTCACGTGGGATGCTGACACTGCAGGCGGCAGACTTACTCGCTACGCCACAGTGCCAGCCCCCAAATACATTCTAAATTCTACTTAAATCGGAATCTGTGATGGCTTCCAACTCCAAAGGAGGAATGATGTTTTCTGCTATGGAGAGGATAAGGCATCTATGTGACCTTTTTCACAACACAATAAAATGGTAAGCTACATAAAGAATACAGAGAGTTGGGACCAGCAATGTGGTTTAGAGGGTAAAGCCACCTCATACAATGGCAACATCCCATAGGGGCAATGATTCCTATCCGGGTTGCTCCACTTTAGATCCAGCTCCCTGCAAATAGCTTGAGAAAAGCAGCAGAAGTTGCCACCCATGTGAGAAACCCAGATAAAGCTCCTGGCTCCTGATATAGCCCTGGTCACACACTGCCATTACAGCCATCTGCAGAGTCTACCAGCACATGGCAGATCACTCGCTCTCTCTCTCTGTCTCTCCTTCTTTCTCTATAACTCTGATTTTCAAATTAAATTAATGAATCTTAAAAAAATATAAGTAGAGAAAGTTAATAATCACCCCTGCTTTTCAAAACTTGTCATGAAATCTCAGCTCCTAGATTCGTTTCTCCTAGATTCTGTTTCAAGATCTCCCCTATATACATCAAATTAATTGAGAGGGCATAGCACTCCATGGTAGACAGACAATATGCTGAGAAGAAATAAAATTAAAATTTGTCTATTTGACATGAATTGATATGTAACGATGGAGGAGAGAGACAGAGGAAAGTAAAATGATAGGGTCTTTGTTTTGAATTGCAAGGCTTGGGCTAACAAGATGATTCAGGTAAATCAGCTGAAAGAAATAACAAAAACAGTGAAGTGTTTGCCCCATTCTCTACTACAACTATTAAGGAAGGGTTTTTTACAGTGTCCCATCTGAAAGGCCACCACAAAACACACTGAACACAGGAGGAAGGGAGAGGTTGATTGTCAGGAGTAGGTGGGGTTACTGGACAGGCTGCCTCCCCAGACATGGGAGAACCGTAGACTGTACTAGGAGAAAGGGCTTATATAGCTCTGCAGAGGTGAGACAGCAATACCTTTATGGTGGTGGTGGAGCTGATGCTTGTGGTTGGGCCATTTGGTCACCTGATTTCCAGTAAGCCAGGCTGGGCTTAGGATCGAATCTTATTGTACAAGATAGTGATGGGACCAGAGCTTAAGATGGCGTCCTGGACTTGAGACGGTGCCCCGACAAGATGGCACTGTTTTACTAACACCAACCACCTTACCTGGGAGATATTTAAAATGCATGAGAACAGAAAATTAGAGCAAAAATTTAAGCTAATATGACCAAGTAAAAAATGAGAAGTCACAAATGTATCAAATAAGAAATGGTAATTTGGAAATGCTTTAAAATTTGAAATTTTTTTAAGAAAAACGATTTTATTTATATGCATATTTAAGCATGAAGTGCTTATAGAAAAATCTGACAATAGAAAACCTGAGTAGATCAATAACTAGTAATGAGATTGAAGCAGTAATAAAGAGCATCACAACAAAGAATATCCCAGAACCAGATGTCTCCATGACTGAACATGATAAAAATTTTGAGGTACTAGCACCAATTCTTATCAACAATATTCCCAAAAACTGATAGGAAGGGAACAATTCCAAATTTGTTTTACAAGGCCAGTCAACAAGGGCACAATAACAAACAAAAGAACAACAAAAACCAGACCAAAATCCCTTATGAATATGAATACAAAAATTCATCAAAATACTAGCAAATCAAAAATAATCATACATCATAAAGATTTTTCACCTTGACTAACTGGGATTTACATATGAAAATTAGTAAGCATAATACATCAAATCAACAATATAAAGGATAAAAATCATGAATACCAGAAAACCTATAGAAAAAAATTTATAAATGCATCATCATTAATGATAAAACTTTAAATAAGTTAGATAAGTAGGGGACATAGCATCATACAATAAAGGCTAAATAGGACAAACCCAGCGAAAAAACTGAAAGCAAAAGGCAGTTGGAACTGATAAATGAATTCACCAAAGTTGTAGGATAAAATATCAAAATTCAAAAATCATTAGCATATTTATATACCAACAACAAATTCACTAAGAAAGAATTTATAAGCACAATCCTGTTCACAATAGCCTAAGAATTACTTTGGTACAAAGGTAGCCAAGGATGGGAAAAAACTCAACAATGAAAATTACAAGCACTAGTGAAAGACATAAGTAAAACATGGAAAGATGTCCCGTGTTCATGGATTGGAAGTATTATTACTTAAATGCCTTTACAATCATAAGTGATTTACAAATTCAATGCAATCCCCCCTCAAAACACCAATGTTATTCTTCACAGAATTAGAAAAAAATCTAAAATTATATGGCAACACAAAGGCCTCAAAGAGTCAGAATATTTTTGAACAGTAAAACAAAGCTGGAGGCATCACAAGGTCAGGTGTGAAGACATACTAGAGAGCTATTGTAACCAGAATAGCATAACACTTAGTATAAAAATAGACATGTAGGCCAAGGAAGCAATGTAGAAATCCTGGAAATAAATCCACATAACTACAGTTCACTTACTTTTGACAAAGTTGTCAGATATACTCTATGGGGAAGGAAAAGTCTTTTCAATAAATGGTGCTGGGAAAACTGGATTTCCACAGGGAGAAGTTTGAAACAGGACCTTTACCTCTCATCCAATTAAAAAAAACTATTCAAAATGAAGCAAAGATCTAAAGGTAAAACCTGAATCTATGAAACTACTAGAAGAACACATAGGAGTAGCACTTCAAGACATTGGCCTAGTCAACAATTTTGTAAATAAGAATGAAAAGCACAGGCAATAAAATTAATATATAAGTAAATAAATAAATTAAATTTCATCAAACTAAATAGATTCCACTGAGCAAAGGAAACAACTATCAGCGAAGAGATAGCTGACTGAATGGGAGAAAATGTTTGAAAGTCATGCATCTATTAACGGTTAGTATCTAGAATGCATAAGGGACTGAAAGAATTTAAAAAGAAAAAAAAAGCAAATAATACAGTTAACAAGTGGATAATAGATTCAAACAGATATTTTTCAAAGAAATAGATTCAAATGGCCACAAAATAAATTCATGAAAACTTGCTTGGTATCCCTATGCATCAAGAAAATGCACAATGAGGTATCATGTTACTATAGTTAAAGGTAACTGTTATAAAAAAGACAAACATAACAAATGTTGGCCTAGATGTGGAGAAAAAGGAAGCTATACACTGTTGGCAGGAATACAAATTAGTATAGTCTTATGGAGAACAATATGGAGGTTCTACAAAAACATAAAAATAGACATTCCATATGACCCAGCTATTCACTTCTGAAATTGTAGCCAAAGGGAATAAAAGCAACATATGAAAGAATTGTGCTCCCAAATTTATTGCAGTATTATTCACAATAGTGAAGATATGGAATCAACCTGGGTAACCATAAATGGATGAAATGACTTTTTAAAATATGGCTTACATATAATGATCTATTACTCAGGCATAAAAGTGAATGGAATCCTGATGTTTACAACAATGAGTGGAATTGGAGATTCTTATGTTTGGTGAAATAAGCCAGATTCAGAAAAGCAAATACCACACAATTTTTCTCATATGCAGAAGTTAAAAAAGTTATATCAAGTTAAAATTAACATTATCCTCTCTCCCTTCCCACCCTCTAGTAGTCACTGTCTTAGAGTCAAATGGACAATCTATCCATTTACATACATTCATGCAAAACATTTTTGAAATCCATGTGTTGAATTTTTCTTTTTTCTTTGACAGGTAGAGTCATAAATAGTAAGAGAGAGAGACAGAGAGAAAGGTCTTCCTTTCTGTTGGTTCAACCCCTTAATGACCGCCACGGCCGGATCTACACCGATCCGAAGCCAGGAGCCAGGTGCTTCTTCCTGGTCTCCCATGCGGGTGCAGGAACCCAAGCACATATAAATTTTGGAGGGAAACAAACATTCAGACTGTATCGGGAAGTATTAGCCACAAACTAAAGGGAATTATTACATAAATATGAAAGTTCCAGAAGAGGTGGATAGAAGATAAGCAGTGGAGCAGCCGGGACTTGAACCAGCGCCCATACAGGATGCCAGCACTTCAGGTGTTGGCTTTACCCACTATGCCACAGTGTAGGCCCCAAGTTTTCCTTACTTTCTTATTTTTTGATGTATGGATGAGCTGATCTTGTTTCACATTTATTCATTTTTATATGTGTAATTTATTATTTATATATATTATTATTTTATATCATTTATGCACATTTATGTATATCAACATAGATTGTTTATTATTTGATTATGTGGATTAAAATCCAATATTACCAATATTTTATATAAATTTTCAAATTGCAGATATGATGTCAGCAAATCTTCACCTTTTATGTTGAGCAAGTCTTCAACACATAGCATATAAGGATAGTTCAAAACATTTTTGAAAAACTGAAATTAGAATTTTTTATTGGGGGCTGGTATTGTGGCTTGGTGGCTTAGCTGCTACTTACAATGCAAGGTAGCAGAGGATGAGCCAGGTACTTGAGACTCTGTTACTTTTGTTGGTGACCAGGATGGAGCTTCTGGTACCCAGCTTCTATCTGCACCAGACATGGCCATTATGGCCATTTTACGGAGTGAACCAGGTGATGGAAGTTTTCTCTCTCGCTCTAATTTTCACTCTATCCTTCTCACTTTCAAATAAATTAATAAAGAAATCTTAAAAATTTATTTTGGTTTAAAAATTTTGAAATGTATGCACAGTTTGTTCATAATATGAATTTTCCATAAGTAAGCTCCAGGCTGCTGGCTTTAGATCAGCTCAGCTCCAGCTGTTGTGGACATTTGGGGAGTGAATCAGAGGATGGAAGACCTCTCTTTCTCTGCTTCCTCTGCCTCTGCCTCTCTGTAACTCTGCCTCTCAAATAAATAAATAAATCTTAAAAAAATAGTAAGGTGAGGAGCCCCAACAGGCAATACTATAAGAGTAATCCTTGGCCGGCGGCGGCTCTATAGGCTAATCCTAATCCTAATGCCAGCACACGGGGTTCTAGTCCTGGTCGGGGCGCTGGATTCTGTCCCAGTTGCTCCTCTTCCAGTCCAGCTCTATGCTGTGGCCTGGGAGTGCAGTGGAGGATGGCCCAAGTCTTTGGGCCCTGCACCCCATGGGAGACCAGGAGAAGCACCTGGCTCCTGGCTTCGGATCAGCGCGGTGCACCGGCCGCAGCGGCCATTGTGGGGTGAACCAATGGAAGGAAGACATTTCTCTCTGTCTCTCTCTCTCACTGTCCACTCTGCCTGTCAGAAAAAAAAAATAATAATAATCCTTGACGACAAAATCCTCTGATAGATGATAAAATTAGAAAATGAGACCTTGAAAAGAAATAGCATGTGTATAGTCTCAAATTAAATCCTCCAACATACATATTAACATGTAAGAGAAATAGAAGTCAAACAGTGGTAATGATTCAACTAAACAATCATATAACACATTATAGATATAAAAGCACATTCT
Organism: Lepus europaeus; assembly: GCF_033115175.1. NCBI lineage: Eukaryota > Metazoa > Chordata > Mammalia > Lagomorpha > Leporidae > Lepus > Lepus europaeus. Next base: position 64,800,625 of record NC_084829.1, on the reverse strand, counting down.
CAGGCCCAGCATTGTGGCTTAGAGGGTAAAGCCACTGCCTGAACACTGGCATCCAATATGGGTACCAATTCGAGTCCTAGCTTCTCTACTTGTAGTCAAGCTCCCTGCTAATGTTACTGGGATGGCAACGGAAGACAGCTCAAGTGCTTGGGCCCCTGTACCCACATGTGAGAGTTGTATGAAGCTCCTGTCTCCTCGCTTTGGTATGGCTCAACCTATCTTTGCAGTCACTTGAGGAGAGGACCAGAAGATGGAAGATCTCTCTCTCTCTCTCTCTCTGCCTTTGCTTCTGCCTCTGCTTTTCTGTAACTCTGCCTTTCAAATAAATAAATAAGTCTTTAAAAAAAATCTAAGATTTCATGAACTTTACTGAAAAAAATGAAACTTATATATATCCATTTATGTATGCATTGATTATTTCAAGAATAGTTTGTTTAAGTGTAAATATTCTGCTACATTCATAAAGAGAAATTCAAGTAAAAAGCTGTAACAAAAACTTAGAAGTATTATAAAATTAAACAAGACTTTTTATCTGGTAAAGATAATTTAATGTTATGGGAAATACATTGTTTAAATTTATTTATTTATTTATTTATTTATTTATTTTTTCCTTTTTGACAGGCAGAGTGGATAGTGAGAGAGAGAGAGACAGAGAGAAAGGTCTTCCTTTGCCGTTGGTTCACCCTCCAATGGCCGCCGCTGCAGGCGCGCTGCAGCCGGTGCACCGCGCTGATCCAAAGGCAGGAGCCAGGTGCTTCTCCTGGTCTCCCACGGGGTGCAGGGCCCAAGGACTTGGGCCATCCTCCACTGCATTCCTTGGCCACAGCAGAGAGCTGGCCTGTAAGAGGGGCAACCGGGACAGAATCTGGTGCCCCGACCGGGACTAAAACCCGGTGTGCCGGCGCAGCTAGGCGGAGGATTAGCCTGTTGAGCCACGGCGATGGCTAAATTTATGCATACTAATGTTGAGTTACACAGATTTTACAAACACTTCCTAATCAGAAGGCTCCTAATCACTGGGTGACAAAGATGGAAATCGATGCAAGCTATCATATGTACTCCAGTATTCTACTAGAACATTGCTCTTTAAAATCAGCTGAGATTTGATTCTCTCTAAAAAAAATAAAATCTCTAGGAAAAAATCCATTCTATTTTAAATAGACCCTAGAAACAATTTATTAAAATGTAATAGAATCTTTATTTTACTGTTGACCTTTAAAAATGAGTGATTCATCATTTGTAGTACCATTTACTCAAGAAAACTTGAAGGCCACTGTAGTAGCCAGAATTAGTTCCTTGGTATTCACAATAATTGATTAAAATATTCACTTGTGTAATTTAAGATGAGTGTTTTGGGTCATTATTTTATATTTTAAAATTCAACGTCCTGCAGTAAGAGTGAAAGATTTTAATGGCTGTCATATGTCACAGGCATATTCCATTTTATAAAGTTAAAGCCCAACACATTATCAAGTCTGTGCAGTAGAAGAGCTCATTTATACTAACAGTGACCTTGTTGCACCAAAAGGCATATTGCTCAGCTAACATGAACTGATGAAATAATAGATATTTTCTTTTAGTTTTTAGTTATTGATGGTCCTTTGTTTAAAAAAAAATATATATATATATATTCATTTATTTATTTGAAAAGTAGAGTTACAGAGAGGGAGAGGCAGAGGCAGAGAGAGATGTCTTCCATCTGCTGGTTGACTCTCCAAATGGTCACAATGGCTGGAGCTGGGCTGATCTGAAGCCACGAGCTAGAGGCTTTCTCAGGGTCTCCCACGTGGGTGCAGAGGCCCAAGCATTTGAGTCATTTTCTGCTACCTTCCTAATGCATTAGTAAGGAGCTGTATCAGAAGTGGGCCAGCCAGGACTAGAACCTGTGCTCACAAGGGATGTTGGCACTGCAGGTGCAGCTTAACCTACTATGTCACAGTGCTGGTCCTGGAAGTTTCGTTCTTGATAAGTAATCTATTTCTGCATCTTGAATGCATTTGTCCAACAATTACAACACACAGAGTAAGTTTACTTTTACTTTGTCTCGTGTTGAATTTTAATACTTAGGTTTTCTTGATGATCTCAATGTTATATATTCTCCATTTGCATAGTCTCAATAACTCCCGTTTCCACTTTTCCTAGGTGTGTTAAGTTAAAAATGCTTTCCAAAGGAAAAGATATAGTTTGACTAGCAGAGTTTAGTGGAAATATTGAATTACAGAATCTGGTCACAAACTGGTAGTAATATAGATACTTCATGAATCCACTTCACAATTCACTCACTATGGATTCATTGATTGATTCCCTACTAGAATATATTTTAGGCAATAGTCTGAGGGCATTGAGGATTCAACAGTGATAAGAGCAGGCAAAAATCTCTGCATGCCTGAGACTTACGTCTAATATATATCTTACTAGGTTATTTCAGACATAGGATGCTACCAAATTATTTTTTTTCATTTTGTAAATTATTTCTGATAAATTCACAAACAATGTCATTTAGTTTTTCTTTTGGAAAAAAAGCGAAATTCAGCCATTTAAAATCATCTGAATATAATATGGTAGTTACAAAAATGAAAGACAATATAGAATAAATAATAAAATTGAACTAAGCAGAGATATACAGTAAAGAGGAGGGGTGGGCATTTGACAACAGCAGTGAAAACTGCAGTTTGGGCACCTGCATCCCGGATCAGCAAGTCTGAGTTCAGCTCTCAGCACAGATCCACAATTCCAGCTTCCTGCTAGTGTGCACCCTGGCTTTATCACTGATTGCCCTAATAGCTGGGCATCTGCCACCAACAAGGAGATTCAGACTGAGTTCTTGACTCCCAGCTTCAGCTGTTATGAGCATTGTGGGAGTGAAGCAATAAATGGGACATCTATCTCTCTCTCTCTCTCTCTCTCTCTCTCTCTCTCTCCTTTTATCTCTCTTACTCTCTCTCTCCAACTCTCTGCTTTTCAAAAACATGCAATAAAATTTTAAAAATAGAAGAGAATTGAACCTATTGCAATCAAAATTGGACAGCTTTGTGCAAGATGATATTTTAAAAAATGATATTTTAAAAAATCATGAATTCATTAAATGAGGATTCATCTAAACTCATGTTTTAAATTTGTGTAAGTTATTGCCAGACATTGTCATAGTGAATTCTCCCTGAAACACACCATCACCCTCACATTTATTGTGAATTAACAGAAATAGGCAAACATTAGTGACGCAAATTATGTTACTGAACTGGTGGTTTACAGAGAGCAATATTATAATGATGGCACACAGACCAGATCTGTCAAGACACAAACTACAGCATAATTTGATTCTATGTCTCACAGGAGAATCTAGAAAGTGTCCACAGGAGAGTCACTTTTTTCATCTGTTCTCTGTCAGGGAATACATAGTGACTGCTTAAAAGGAAAATATATCAGGTGTCTGAAATTTATAAAGTTTTTAAAAAATAATCTCACCTAGTTACTTTGTTCTGTACTATTTAAATGCAAAATTGGCACATAATTTGATGTACAAACCGAAAATTTGAAAAAAAAAATGTGAATTTTGAATATGTGAAATCACAGATGTTATGCTTTGAATGTACCACATATCTTAATCTGTTCCACAATAACTGTAATTAGTCAATATATTTAATTCATACATACACTGCTCCTATAATTGATATTATAATGTCTTCTTGGAAAAATAGGAATATTGTGCCTAACTTTAGAAAATGTATATAAAAGAATTACATGAATAGAGACTGTACTTGTATTTTTGAAGTAAATGTAATTATTTAGGCTCTCTGAAGTTTCATAAACACAGAATATTGAAATATGAATTTTGGCCCTATGTCTTCATATTGCATGAAGATTCTTCTGTCTATAATCTTCTCATTTGTATTCAATTGACACAATTCTATTTCTTTCTAAATACAATCTACAGTGACAAATGGACATAGCACTGTAGTAACTATTCTTATAATGAGTTTTCTGAATTAACTTTAACAACTACATCTTTAAAATTGTACCAGATGACACAGAAGAATTAGTTTTAACCTGTTATATTGTCTCTTTCATATTTGAATAGAACACCTTAAGGAATATCATGCATTCATTTCAGAATGAATGCTGCAGCTATCAAGGGCATATGTTTATTTATGCAGGCCTCTAAAATGAATTTCTGGTCATATTTATTTTATTAGATTGAATTTAGAATCATATTCTTGGAAATACTGACATTGCTATCAATATTAAATGAGCTACCTAACTTTGAACAAGATTTTTATCTATGCAAAATCATATTTCTGATTAAAATTAATGTAGTAAACAATGTCAATTTTACAAAAAGAGTAGGGATTTTAAATAACTTTTTGTGTCAATTATTTCTTCAATAATAAAGGCCAAAATTAAATATTTTACAATTTCCCACCAGACTTAAAGCTGTTTAGAAATCATTTGCCAGATTAATTTGAAATAATTATCTAAATTTCGTATAAAATTAATGTTCAAATAGATAGATCAAATTAGTACATAATTCAAAATGATCAGATTTATTTTCCAAGAACAAGATATATATTCAAATGTTTATAGAGGTGAGTTAGTGTATATAATTTGTATATAATTTCATTTTAAAAAGTTAGCAGATATTATACTATACCAGTTAAGGATAATCATATAGTAATACAAATGATTATGACATCTGCTGTTTATTGATATAAAATCACATGGTAAGAAATTTGTATATATTGGTTATTCTAATAATCATGAGATTTGGATAGTTATAACTTCTTTTGCACTTTGAGATGCGACGCTTTTCAGCAATCCTTGTTCTACTGTTGAGGAACAGTGTTTTGTTGTTGTTGTTGTTGTTTGTGTCTTCAGATTATTTGTTGAACTCTTTAGTTAGTGTAGGGTTAATCTTATGAGTATAATGTTAATTGAAAATAGATCTTTGTAAGAAATAAGAATGGGAATAGGAGAGAAGGAGGAAGTGTGGGAGCATGGGTGGGAGGGAGGATAGGGTGGGAAGTATCACTATGTTCCTAAATCTGTATATATGAAATACATGAAATTTGTATACCTTAAATACGTTTTTAAAAGAAGATGAAAAATATGGCCCAAGATGTTAGCTCTCTAGTCTGAAAGAACACATATGTGAACCATTGAATAATTTTAGCCAGGAACCAAAATTAGGGCCCCTGTGCCACTAAAACTGATGTATTTCCCACTAGCCACACTAGTCATAGTGATAATTTTATTCTGAAATATTTCAAAATACAGCTTTGGTTATTTGTATTTCAATTTTTTTACATTTAGAAGTTGTGTGACTTTATCATAGTTTTACATCTTCCTCGAGGTCCTTTATTCTCACTTGCATAAAATGGATACTAATTGTACTTAGATGAAGAGGTTACTTAAAGATTTGATGAGATGACATATAGAATGCCTAGCATATATCAGGGAATATGCATATTATGAAGAAAGAAGGAATATATATATATATATGTATATATGCTTCTTTCTTTCAATATGTGTGTGTGCATGTGTGTGTGTATCCAGTCAACGCTTCCTATCAGTGAGTTTAACATCTGTGGACTCCACCAACTACAGATTGAAAACATTCAGAAAGAAATTTGCACCTGTATGGAACGTATACAGACATTTTTCTTGTTACTATTCCCAAATGATATAACAACTATTTACATAGAATTTAGATTGCCTTTAAGTATCTATGTATTTAAATAATCTCTAGATGATTTAAAGTATACAAAAGGAAAGGAATACATTATATGCAAATAGCCATTTAATTAAAAATTAAAAGTAAAATAAGCAGCTGCAGATTTTTTGTGTCCTTGGGTGTCCTGGAATCAATCTCTCATGGAAATTGGGATGCAACCATTATTTTGTACACATACATATATACACACACATACATACATGTCATATATGTATATGACACACACATACATAGAATTATTTTAAACTGAATTTAAAAGGAATTTTCTTTTTTTTCTTTTTTTTTTTGACAGGCATAGTGGATAGTGACAGAGAGAGAGAGACAGAGAGAAATGTCTTCCTTTTGCCATTGGTTCACCCTCCAATGGCTGCTGCGGCCGGTGTGCTGCGCTGATCCGAAGGCAGGAACCAGGTACTTATCCTGGTCTCCCATGGGGTGCAGGGCCCAAGCACTTGGGCCATTCTCGACTGCACTCCCGGGCCATAGCAGAGAGCTGGACTGGAAGAGGGGCAACCGGACAGAACTGGCGCCCCAACCTTTACAAGAACTCGGTGTGCCGGTGCCGCAGGCAGAGGATTAGCCTAGTGAGCCGCAGCGTTGGCTTCAACAAATGTTTCATATTTGGCTTATTATAAAAACTGTTTATTTCTTTTAATTTAATTTGAAAGAGAGAGAAGAGAAGTCTTCCATCTGCTGATTCACTCCTTAAACACACACAACAGCCAAGAATGGGTTAGGCTGAAGCCAGAGGCCAGAACTCCATCCAGGTCTCCACACGAGTGGCAGGAACTCAAGTACTTAAATCACTGTCGCTTTTCTTCCAGTATGTGTATTAGCAGGAAACTTGATCAGCAATAGATGAATTTCAGATGCGGGTATCCCAAGCAGTGACTTAACCACTGTTCCATGCACACATCCCAGCTTAATTTAAAGCAAACAAAAATTTTTTGCATCCTATTACAAGGCAAACACTTTAATATCAAAAATTTCCCATATTAATACATAAACTGAAATATTTTAATCATTCTAGGCACCCAATCAGAATGTATTTAGTGGTCAGTATTGTTGCATGGTGGGAAAGCCATAGCTTTGGATGTCAGCATCCCATATGGGAGCCTGTTGATGAAGTCTTGGCTGCTCCAGTTCCTATCCAGCTCTCTGCTGGGTGACCCAAATGAAGCTGCTGGTTCTGACTTTAGCTTGATCCAGCCCTGGCTGTTGCAGCCATCTGGAGCATGAACCAATAAATGGAAGTTCTCTGTCTCTCCCTCTCTCTGTACTCTGACATTCAAAGTAAATTAATTTTTTTTTTTTAGAGTGTTCATGAGTCAAATATAGAATTGCTACCTTGGGGCCCTTGCTGTGGTATAATAGGTAAAGTTGCCACCAGTAGTGCCAGCATCCCATATGGCCGCTGGTTCAAGTCCTTTCTGCTCCAATTCAGATCCAGCTCTCTGCTATGGCCTGGTAAAGCAGTAGAAGATGGTCCAAGTCCTTGGGCACCTGGAGCTTCGTGGGAGACCCAGAAAGAGCTCCTTGCTCTTGGGTTTGGATTGGCCCAGCTCTGGCCATTGCAGCCATTTTGGGGATGAACCACCAGATAGAAGACCTCTCTCTCTGCCTCTGCCTCTCTGTAACTCTGCCTTTCAAATAAATAAATAAATCTTTAATAAAAAAAAAATTGCTACCTTAATTGTTTGACACAAGGTATATTGAATGCCTTGCTTTTTGTTTCTTTTTATAAAAAGACTTATTTATTTGAGTATCAGAGTTACAGAGAAAGAGGGAGAGACAGAAAGAGAGAGAGTGAGAGAAAAAGGAGAGAGATTCCCCCATGCAGGTAACAGGTGCTCAAGCACTTGGGCCAACCTCTGCTGGATCAAAAATGGAGCAGTCAGGAAGCAGGAAGCAAACTGGCACCCATATAGGATGTCAGCATTGCAGGCGGGGCTTTATCCATTACACCACAACGCAGTCCAAAGCCTTGCTTTTTCTGTAAGGTTTAACAAATAAAACTCATAAAATCAAATATTAATCAGAGGATTTCTCATTTTGCTCTATCATTCTTCACATGTATTAATCAAATGCATTACTTAAATTACTTGGATTTTCTAGATCAATCTGTAGACACCATTGTATCTGAATGCACTCATTTAGTATTATTTATTTCTTTGAAAATGATAGCATTTAAACAAGTCAGTATAAACACACAAATATGTACATGCTCTTCAAAGTAAGATTGCCTGTATTCTTATTTTATAAAATATATTACCATAAGTTTTCTAATACTTAATGAACTCTGCAATAAGTCAAAGGAAAACATAGTTTTTAAATGATTATTTAACATACAAATGTCTTGAAAAAATAAAATCCATTGCTATTCTATTTGTTGTAAGAAAAAAATGTCTTTCGTCTGCTTATGCTCCTTTGCTTAAAAACAAATCTGAGAAAGTAATATGATAATTCACATAATGCAAGCTGGTATTATTAATATCCTTGTGTTCCTTTCCCAGATACCTAGAAATGCTATTTTGTTCTGCTTAACATAATTTACTCTTACATTTTTAAAAATATTTATTTATTTATCTGAGTTACAGAGAGAGAGAGAGAGAGACAGAGTGAGAGGTCTTCCATCTGCTAGTTCACTCCACAAGTGGCCACAACAGCCCAAGGTGGGCCAATCTGAAGCCAGGAGCCAGGAACTTCTTCCAGGTATCCCACGCAGGTGCAGGGCTCAAGGACTTGGGCCATCTTCCACTGCTATCCCAGACCACAGCAGAGAGCTGGATCTGAAGTGGAGCAGCCGGAACTCTAACCAGTGTCCATGTGAGATAACGGTGCTACAGGCAGAGGCTTAACCTATTATGCCACAGCTCGGGCCCCTCTCATGTTGTTTTATAAATTAAATTTTATTAATTCCATGTAAAATCCTAAAATTCCAATATTATATACTATCCTTGAATTTCTGGCTACAGAGTAAGATTATATTTATACATATGTATGTTTAATGTATATAATATTTTCCTAGTCATCTTTGAGATAGAAGAGGTTGAGTCCTTACTAACAGAATACACAAATATTATTTAAATGTGGAAATTACATATAAGTATATAAAATATGCTACCATATATACACAGTCATGTATTGTATATATATCAGACACAGAAACTGACAGATTCTTAATACATGTGTTAATCATTACTTCATATTGGGGCCGGCGCTGTGGCTCACTTGGTTAATCCTCCACCTGCAGCGCCCACATCCCATATGGGCGCCGGGTTCTAGTCCTGGTTACTCCTCTTCCAGTCCAGCTCTCTGCTGTGGCCCAGGAAGGCAGTGGAGGATGGCCCAAGTGCTTGGGCCCCTGCACCCGCATGGGAGACCAGAAGGGAGCACCTGGCTCCTGGCTTCAGATCGACGCAGTGCTGGCTGTAGCGGCCACTTTGGGGTGAACCAACGGAAGGAAGACCTTTCTCTCTGTCTCTCTCTCTCACTGTCTAACTCTGCCTGTCAAATAAAAAAAAAAATCATTACATCATCTTTTCTATTTGAAATATTTCGTATTCTGAAATGAGAATCAATATCAAAGCAATATTATTATCTCCACTTTACATATGGAAGTATAAAAATGAAGAAAAAATGAGCCCATTCAAGGGCAAAGTATGTCTTAACCTGTCTTTACGTATCACCTGATTTTGTGAGTCTCCATGAATTTAAGCCCTAAAATCAATCATATGTGGAGAATTTTAAAGTTAAAAGAGGAGTCAGCACTGTGTAGCAGCTGGTTAAGCCATAGCCTGCAGCACTGGCGTCCCATCTGGGCTCTGGTTCCAGCCCTGGCCACTCCACTTCCAATCCAGCTCCCTGCTAAGGCATCTGGTCTGTTGCCCACATGAGAGACTCAGAAGAAGCTCCTGGCTCCTGGCTCCTGGCTCCTCGCTTTGGCCAATGCCAGCCCCAGTTGTAGGGGTCATTTGGAGAGGGAACCAGCAACTGGAAGATCTCTGTCTCTCGTGCTTTATCTCTGTAACTCTACCTTTCCAGTAAATAAATAAATCTTTAAAAAATTTTTTAAAAAAGTGAAAAAGAAAAGTTAGCATCTAGGTTGTGTGCTCCAGACATTTTTCTGTGGCCTCACACCTTGTATGACAGCTTATTTGAGGCATTATTTTTTCCTTGCCCAAATCTAATTACATTTGATATCTCTATCACTTAGCAACTCAGGTCCCTTGGAAGGACTGGAATGTAAGAAAAAAAAAGGTGGTAAGAGTTTGAGAACCCTGAATATGTGACATAAATTGTGTACCTGTGTTCCAGTGTTTCTTGAACCTGTCCCAGGGTGCTTATAGGGAGAAATAGACATAGTGTGGTGAATAGCAGTGCAGAGAAATGAAAGGGAGCAAAGAAATTAATTAATAACATGCCTCTAAGTTCAGGAAGTTAGTTTCAATAAGTTCTCTTGGGTTTATTGTGAAAGTTATATGAGTCATATATCAATGTTTTAAAAATTCTTATTGTCATGATATAAAACTTTAATAATTATACTATTTGCTCACTTTATGATTTAGACTCTATTTTGTAAACTTCAATCTCTAATAATATAGCTTTAGGTGGAAGATGAATAAAATTTTGTACATGGTAATATGTTATTTCACTTAAAATTTATTTTAAATTGGCCAATGTAAAAATGTGCTTAGTGAGCAAATAATTAGAACAAATAGACAAAGAAATTACTGGATTTTTCACAGAGTCATCCTAAAATACAGTGGGTCAAGACAAATGAAGCTCATTTATTTTTCATCTAGAAGTTCAGAGTTGAAAGCTTTAGCATTGGTCATTCATGAGGTTATCGAAACTATTTCCCTTATGTTATCCACCTATAATTCCTTATTTCCGTCATTCACATTCTTGAAGCTGGCTCACTGGGACTGAATTCTTACTTTGAGTGAAGGAGTGAAACATCCTGGTTAAGGCACAAGGCCCAAGGTTTTCACACATCCCTTCAGATCAAATCTCAAGGGTTGGAACTTAGACCCAAGTCTTGCCTGGCTATAAAGAATGTGTACTTTTTAGCTAGCCATCTATGTATTAGTTCTAAAGATGGGGGTTAGAGTGGCCACTGAAGCACAATTTACTGTGTTCCAACTCAGCTAATATACGTGGAAACATAAAATGATGGCTCCTGATACAAATTAATGTCTGAAGTTGAATTTCAGGCAGCATAAACTGAGGAGTTAAGTGAAGAAACAACAGAGACAGGAAGGCAATAACAGCAAAATTGGGAATATTTACTATTACCATCAGCTTTCCTATTTTCATAGAGTCTTTAGGCATTTATGAACCGATATTTTCTCTAGACACATTCAATTATGTGTCTTGCTGCGACAAGAGTGGTCCTTAGGGTTCCAGTGGCTGTAAAGAGAAGCAATTTGGAAGAGACCTTTGGTAGTCATCTTATTTTCATATCTCTTACAGCTTCAAAAAAAAAAAAAGAAGCTAAAATCCATTAAACCTACTTCAATGGACTGAATATCATTAGGCATATTTGTAAGCTCACAGGCATCAAGACCATCAGGGTCTCACAGGACTATTTAGGTTGGATTCGATGAGAGGTCAAGGAAACTTTCTCCTTTTCAATATTCTTCTGCTTTTTTGGGAGTTCCAATAACTTCTTAACTGTACAATGAGTTTTCTCTACAGATTTGACTCTATTGATGACACTAGCTTTTGTATAATCATTATACCTTGCTTTCAGCTCATCTTTCTTATATCAAAATCTCACATTCTCCATTTCTATTTATGAAAATATGCAGAAAAGAATCTAATAGCACTGTTTCTTTTCTTTTTTAAAAAGGTTTATTTGTTTATTTGAAAGTTGAGTTACACAGAGAGAGACGGAGGGGCAGAGAGAGAGAGGTCTTCCATCCACTGGTTCACTCCCCATTTGGCCTCAATGACCAGAGCTGCATCAATCCAAAGCCAGGAGCTTCTTCCGGGTCTCCCATGCAGGTGCGGGGGCCCAAGGACTTGGGCCATCCTCTACTGTTTTCCCAGTCCATGGCAGAGAGCTGGATTGGAAATGGAGCAGCTGGGACTCAAACCAGTGCCCATAGGGGAAGTTGGCACTGCAGGCCGCAGCTTTACCCGCTACGCCACAGTGTCGGCCCCAGCACTGTTTCTTACAAGCCCTATGCCAGGCTACATTTAGTAGATGTTTACCATGCAAGAATAAATGTGATTACTTGTAAATTGTAATTGCCTGCTGGTGTTAAGGTTCCTGTTGTGGGTAAAACAGTATTTGTCTCCCTAAAACTCGTGCAGCTTCTTAAGCTCCAATGTTTTCGTGTTATTGGTTGATTGATTAAGGGTGTATAGTTAACCTAATTTGGCCTCTCAGAGATGTGGACAGTGGGAGGTTTTTGGGTCTTTGGATCCGTACCCTCAGAGGTTGGTTCTCTGGAGAGGTTTCATTATTTTGGAACAAGTTCAGCCTGTTTTCTCTTCTCCTTCCTGGTCCTTCATGTAATCACTACCAAAACAACCTGCACTAGAGACAGGAGTATGGGGCTGCCAGATTCAATAACCTCTACTGAAATAAATCTTCTCTTTTCCAAACAGGCTCTTCTCAGAAGGCATCTGGGTTAAAGTAATGAAAAGTGGACAAACACAGGACATTTAACCTGCTGTGAATAAACCTTGTAAAACACTTCTTACGTTATTTGTAAATCACACCTTCTTGTGCTAAGGGTCCCAAAACTTAAAACAAAATTAGACTATCTGATGGAATTTATAGCCTAGCTTAAACACCTGTTTTATTTTTTTTAAAGATTTTATTTATTTGAAAGGTAGAGTTACAGACAGTGAGAGGGAGAGACAGAGAGAAAGGTCTTCCTTCCATTGATTCACTCCCCAGATGACCGCAACGGCTGGAGCTGTGCGGATCCGAAGCCAGGAGCCAGGAGCCAGGAACCTCTTCTGGGTCTCCCATGTGAGTGCAGGGGCCCAAGGACTTGGGCCATCTTCCACTGCTTTCCCAGGCCATAGCAGAGAGCTGGATTGGAAGAGGAGCAACAGGGACTAGAACCGGCGCCTATATGGGATATCGGTGCCTCAGGTGGAGGATTAACCTACTGCGCCATGGCGCCAGCCCCTAAACACCTGTTTTAGAAGAGGATTCATAGTTTAAGGCATGTAGATAGGAAAAAAATATACATATTACATACTTTATAGATGTAATTTAAGGGTGGATATACACAAAACTCAGTTTTACTTTAGAATTTTAAAAAAGCTTTAGAACGTTTGGAGACACATACATCTTCAGAAATTTCAGAATGAACTGTGACTTGTAGATAAGTTTAAAATATGGAAAAGAAATTCATATGAGGAAAAGAACAGTAACACTATATAGTTTATCCTGAAAATTTGTTTTATTGAAAGTTTCCCAAATGTGTATGTGTATACATATAGTTCCTCTTGCTCATTTGCCTATATGCTCATGTTAATTTACACATGCTGATAGTCATAACCTTAATTAAATACATGACACAGGAAAACATGTTGTGTCTTTGGTTTTGTGTATTCTGCAGTGCCTGCTCATTGATGTTATTATCCATAAATGAACCTAATTTCTATACAAAATAAAATCAAATATTTTATATTATATTTCCAAACTAACTGAGCTAGCTAGGTTATATCTAGAGGAAAACAATTAAAACTTTGAAGAAAGTCAATAATATTGATAATTTAGGTTAAATATCCTGCTATTGAAAAAAATTGCTTATTGATTTTAATTTTCTAGAATTCCTATAGATAGTTCTCTAAGGACCAGTTACATAACCATCTTCTTAAAATTTTATGGTAAATTTGAAGGTAAGTTAATATTTTATACTTTGAACTACACTGTCAGACATTAAAATTCTAAGTTAAAGAACTAAATATCAAGTTAAATTATCTTTTTTTGCTTATTTGGTAGGCTTGGTACTGGGAAAGATGGAGAAAGTTCAATATTGACCCTCTTCTTGACTCACTCCCCAAATACTCAGTTAGTCTGATGGACTTGGGTCATCATTTGCTGCCTTCACAACTGCATTAGAAATAAAACTAGATCAAAATCGGATTAACCAGGGACTCAAACTGAATCTCAGAAACTGGATGCGGGTATTCCAAGTGTTAACTTAACTCATTGTGCTGCAACACCTGCTCCAAGGCATGGTTTTAAAAAATGTTCATTTTCATGCTTCTCTCTCTGCTTTTTAAAAAATAAGATGTGTAAATTAAAAAAAAAATCAAAACATTTTAATAAGAATACAGACATAACTGTTTTCCTTGTATTTATAATTGCATGTTGATTACAGGATTCCTGTGAAGAAATTATTCACACAAGTTGGAAGCAATCTAGTACTCAGACAGGAAGGTTGGAAAGGGCAAACCTTAGTACTGAAATTTTCTGTGTTTGCTTATTTGTTTCATTAAAAATATATATACCAGGAAAACAAGAACCTGAGCTACTTTTTTATTTAGGGTTGTGTTTACAAAGAGACTAAATATCATTTAAGAATTACAATTTAATGTAGACAACCATACTTGTCAATCTAATGTATAGAAATAGCTTTCCTTTAATGAAATAGCAATGAGAAATAGAAATGTGCTAGATAGGAAATCGAAAGCTGTTGAGATTGGGAAGATGACTAAGAGCAGGAGAGTTAAGGACTAGAAATTTTCTCCTTTAGAAGGCAGACTAATAATACAATCAGGTGAGGTGAAAATAAAAATGGAGAAATTAGATTTTCCACTTCTCCTATTCTAATAATTTTCTTTAACTAAACACTCTTTTCCTCCAAATTTATTCTTTTTATTTTTCATAGTTGTCCCTGTTTGGACATTAACTTATTGTTCTGGTTTTATATGATTTTTGGTGGTTTATTGGGCTCAAAAAATAACCATAAAATAATCAAAATGTAGAAGGGAAGTTAGTACAAAACCAGATCTGTTTATTAAGGCTTCTACTTTATGTTTTGAGAAATGCATTAGTCACCTCTGGGGATACTCTGTCTGGTTTCTATCCTTGTCACATACCACGATTTTATCACCTAAAATATCAAAATAAGAAAGGGCGATTTATTTAATGTTTTATTTGTGGCTTTCAAGGAAATAAATTTGAAACTGAAATTAAAATTAAATAAGACTGTGGTTAGAGAAGGCCTTTACCTACCAGGCAGTCAACCATATACTGCTACAGGGTTATACTTGGCTCCCCTCCTAGGAGACAGCAGCTTGAGACATTGCCCCATAGCAGCAGAGTACCTTGTCACCCCAAGTCATCAGGAAGTAGCTCTAAAGACAGATCATCGTCCCTCTACCCCTCCTGAACTTTTGGGGCTAATGTAATCCCACTAAACTCCTGCTTTATAAAAAAACAAAATGGGGGAATGTTAGTAAAATAGCAGTCTTATCTATGGTACAATCTAAACCCCGGACTCCAACCTAGGCTCTGGCCCTTGCCACCATGGCTGGAAGCCAGGTGCCCACGTGGCCCAACCACTGGTGTCAGCTCCACCCCCATCCTAATGGTATTTGCTGCTCCTACTTTCCTGCCCAGCCCCCAGCAAAGGTTTACAGGACCTGTTCCTGAACACGTGGCTCTCTCTCGATCTCTCTCTCTCTCTGTCTCTTGCTCTCTCCTTCTTAGACTCTTCTCTTTCTTTTTCCTTCTTTGTCCTTTCCCTCTGGTCTGTCGGGTTTCCCCCAATAAAACTTTTCCCTTAAAAAAAAAGACTGTGGTTAGAAATATATTTAATGATTTTGAATAAAACATTGACAAATAGGGACATAATAAATCTATATTAAGAACATGTTTGAGTAATAGGTAAATGGATATGGTAAAGGCAACATTTAGGCTATAGGAGACAAATGAAATTTTAAAGTTCATATATGTATCTAAGTGTTATATAGGCATTCTCTGGAGGATCCACTCTGGCCTATGCCTTGTAGATAGTAGACAATTTAGAAAAACACACTTAAAAAAGGCACATTCCTGGAGCTTCCTGATATAAATTCATGGAAGTGTTACACTGATTAAAAGAAATTTTGGAGTTAAAGGAGCCATCCATTCAATCATTCACTTTTGGCCTTCATCATTATTCATACAAATTCCAAATTTATACAAATTCTCTATCATTACTTCTTTTCAAAGAAAAACATATTTTTCAATTGATTTTCAGAAGAACACTGGCATCATTTTTAACATGGTCAAAAAGAAATGATAAATTGTATTGTATGTCTCCATTTTATTCAAGATAGATTCAGTGATTTTTCTAATTTTATATCATTTTAAGTTTTTACACATTTTTATGTACTTGTCTACTCATTTAATTTAGAGGCATACACATATACATGGGGGTGCTGGGGGTGGAGAGAGAGGTCTTAATTTGCACATTTAATCATCAAATACCTACAATAGTCAGGAGCAGGGAACTCACTCCAGTCTGTCACATGAGCATTAGGGACCAAATGACTTTAGATATTACCTGCTGCTTCCCAGAGTATGTGTCAGCAGAAAGGTGGAATCAGGAGTGGAGCCAATACTTGATCTCAGAAAATCAGATACGATATGCTGGTGTTCCAACAGGGTTCAAAGGCGACCAAGCAGTCTTAAACTTTAATTGCTAGGCCAAACAACCACACCTTAACTTCCTTTCAAAACTGTCAGCTTTGTTTTGAAGTTTTCTAAATGTAGGTCACTCATACTTTCCTCCAAAATTATTCCTAGGCAATTTTTGTGGTAACCATTTTTAAGAGAATGAAAGCATAGCGCCTGTATAGATGTAAAACTAAATATATAATGTGTTACATTACTTCCTGCTTTGGATAAAAAAAAAAAAACTGTTAACTTTCTTGCATGTGTAAAATGAGAAATTTTGAGGAATATACCAAGAAATTTGTGCAGCTGAAATAAGAAATAAGCTTTTCATATTGCTTAATGATTCTTATTCTGTCACACATTCCCATTTTTAAAGCTTTTATTCTCTCACCAATAGAGTTAAGAGTTATTGAAAGTCTATGGTGTCCTCAAGACCAGAATAGATGTTGTTAATACACCACCTCCAAAATTTGGAGATGGGACCCCAAAGCTGTTCCACCATAGAAACACATTGCCAAAGTGACACAATTATGTCCTGGCATTACAATGAGGAACATCGCTATACAATGCAGTGTACAGACAAAAATATATAAAAGGCAAGTAAATAAAATTATTCTAGTAGTTCTTATTTATTTTTAAAATTTTTATTAATATAAAGAGAACAGATTTCATGTATGTCATAGATATAATTCTAAGGAAATAATCGTCCTTCTTTCCATCCTTTCCTTTCTCAATTGTCCCTTCCTTTCTTTTTACCTTTGATTTTCGAACTAACATGTTCTTTTCACTTTAGAATCACAGCCTTAATACATCACTAGCCATGATGTTTAACAAGTGAAAAATAGACTGCTCTTCCATAGTAAAATAGACAAGGGCTACATACAATAATCAACCATAGGGCTGGTGCTGTGGTGTAGCGGGTAAAGCCACCACCTGTACTGCTGATATCTCATATGGGCGACAGTTCGAGTCTTGGCTGCTCCACTTCTGATCCAGCTCTCTGCTATGGCCTGGGAAAGCAGTGGAAGATGGCCCAAGACCTTGGACCCTTGCACCTATGTGGGAGACCCCGAGAAGGCTCCTGGCTCCTGGCTTTGGATTGGTGCAGCTCCATTAATTGCAGCCATCTGGGGAGTGAACCAGCAGATGGAAGACCTCTCTCTGTCTCTCTCTCTCTCTACCTCTCCTTCTCTCTGGGTAACTCGGACTTTCAAGAAAATAAATAAACCTTAAAAAACAATAATCACCCCATGGGAGACCAGGATAAGCACCTGGCTCCGGCCATCGGAACAGCGCGGTGAGCTGGCCGCAGCGCGCTACCGCGGTGGCCATTAGAGGGTGAACCAACGGCAAAGGAAGACCTTTCTCTCTGTCTCTCTCTCTCTCTCACTGTCCACTCTGCCTGTCAAAAATAAAAAAAAAAAAAAACAATAATCAACCATAAGATATCAGTTTCATTCTTGTATTTTTTTTGTATTCTATATTAACTAACACATATTAGAGAAAGCATAGGATATTTGTCTTTTGGAATATGGCTTATTTCACTATGCATAATAGTTTCCAGCTGCATGCATTTTGTTGAAAAAGGCAGGATTTTATTCTCGTTTGTGTCTGAGTAGTATTCCATCATGTGCTTATAGCACATTTCCATTATCCAGTCATCAGTTGATAGATATCTTAGCTATTGTGAATTGAACTGTTATAAACATGGATGTACTGATAACTCTTCCATACGTTGATTACATTTCATTTGGGTAAATTCCCAGGAGTGGGATGCCTGCATCAAACAGTGCATAAATTTTCAAGTTTCTAAGGAATCTCCATACATTCTTCCAAAATAGTTGTACCAGTTCACATTACCAACAACACGTTAGGTTACCTTTTTCCCCAAATCCTTACCAGCATTTCCTTTTTTTTTTTTTTTTTTTTTTTGATGATAATGATTCTAATTGGGATAAGGTCATTTGTGGTTTTGATTTGCATTTCCCTGATGGTGAGTGATCCTGAGCAATTTTTATGTGTCTGTTGGCCATTTGAATTTCATCCTTTGAAAAATGCCTGTTCAGGTATTTTGCACATTTCTTAACTGGATTATTTGTTGTGTTGTTGTTGAGTTTCTTGAGCTCCTTATATGTCCTGGATATTAATCCTTTAACAGATGCATAGTTTGCAACTATTTTCTACCATTCTGTCAGTTGCCTCTTCACTTTGTTTAGTTTTTCTTTTGCTGCACATAAACCTTTTTAGCTTGATGTAATCACATTGCCATATATATATATATATATATATATATATATATTTTTTTTTTTTTTCTTTGCTGCCTGTGCTTCTGGGGTCTTAAATTCCTTTTTTATAGGAAGAGATGTAGAAGAAAATAGATAACATATCCACAGTATGTTTCAGTGCCAATACACTACCACAATCTCCATTTTTCTTTTTGAGAGTAAGACCACCATTCTGTAAATCCAACTGTAGCTGGAAATATATAGTATTTCTAAATAATTTTGTAGGAAATTTAAAGGCCTTGTTGGAATAATGGCTTCTGTGATCCTGTGGATTCTAAAATGCCCACACTCAAACTAGACTATTGGAAAAGGGACATATATGCTTGAATTAAGAATTAATAGTCATTTAATCTTAATATCTGTGGTTTTCCAAAACATTCATTCATTCACTCATTCACCAACAAAAGTGTTCTGCTTATCTCCCAATGCCAATCACATTAATAAATTTATTTGAATGGCATAGAAGTTTCCATTATCTTATTTAATAAAATGTTTAGCATAGTATTAAGGTAGATACATTTTGACTGAAGTTGTTTATTCAACAGTGAAAGTAGTTATGGAAAACTTCACAAAACAAAGTTTTGAGCTAAATTCATTATCAGAATAATATGTGATGAATGTTATAGCTTAACTCAAATTTCAATGTGCTTAATTATTATAGGTATAAATGTCTATTTCTTGGAATCTTCAAAATATGATCACTATCTACTAGATTTTGTTTCTTATTAATTATTACATCATTTTTATCATATCTTACTTTTGCTTTTCATTTGGGTCTATTCTTTTATAGATATTATCTATCTTTAATAATCCAACTCATCTCTAACTACAACCCAAAACATACTGATATCATTATGTTTTAAATATTTTGGTAAATAATTTTGTACAGACTGATTTAATAAAGTTATTTACTCTTTTGTCCATAGCTATCTTCTGTTTTATTTGAAAGTAGGAAAGAAATCTGACAAAACATATTCAATTTCCTTAACCATTTTTCACAGGTATTGATTTTGGATGACCTATAAAACTTTAAAATGATAGCATTCATGTGTTTGAGCTGCTCACTTCAGAGTAGATGAGAGTGACTAGTGACTCATTTATGTATTGTTAAAATGGTTCTAAAAGCTAGGGCTTCCAATTCTTGTAATTTTCCATGCTAACTTTTTAAAAGTTCTTTTGACCTCAATGTAATAAATTGCTATTTGATGTATTCAGTGTTCAGTCTAATATCTAAACATCTCTTAATTATTTAATTTTCCCAGTGACTTGAAAAGTGACTGTCAATATCATGGACAAAATTAATTTCAAAATATATTGATTTCATTGGAAATACTTTACACTTTTAAAATTATAAAATCATTTATGTGGTCTTAATATTTTTGACCTAGAATTCAGGATATCAAAATCATGAGTTCACACTATCTACTTCTCCCACTACTTCATGTTCATCTTATCTTTCATTCATTTTTGCAACAAATATTGGATGAGCATCTACATTACATGAGAAACTCTAACAAAAAATATATTTTTTAAAAACACAGTAAGAGATGTAGACATTGTGCCATAGGGGTAATGCCACTGCCCATGATGCAGGCATTCCGTATGGGCATTGGTTTGAGACCCAGTTGCTCTACTTATGTTCTGACACCCTGTTTGTGGACCTTGGAAAGCAGTTAGGATATAGTCCAAGTCCTTGGACTCCTGCACCCACATGGAAGATCCAAAAGAAGCAGCTGGCTCCTGGCTTCAGCTTGGCCCAACCCTGGTTGTTGCAGCCATTTGGGGGAGTGAACCAGGGTTGGAAGATCTCTCTCTGTAACTCTCTGTCTCTCCTTCTTTCTCTCTTGGTAACTATGCCTTTCAAATAAATAAATAAATACAAGAAATATGCAAATGAACAATAACAACCACAATATTAATACTCTTGCCTAATGGAATTTACGATCTTTCACAATAGACTAACAGTGGTCAAATAAATACATTAACAACCCTGTTCCCTACCACACACACACACACATAAAAGCAAACACAGAGAATATTTAAATAGGTCCATTCTAAAGTAAAAACTGTATAGAGCAAATCCGTGAAAATTCTTAGGAGTTTGGGCAAGAGTCCAGAGTGACCCAAGTCGGGCATGGTAGATCTGTACCATCAGCATAGGGGAGTGTGTACTCATTCTGGGTACCATGTTCACAGCCTCAGTCTCTTTCTGCTGAGGTGAATCAACTGGCCAGGGCAAGCCCACAGAGCCTGCACACCCCATCCACTCAAGTGAATAAACTATACAAACTATCTGTCTATTCCACAATGTGAGCATGGAGCCCTCCAAGCACTCAGGGAATTCTGAGCTTCTGCAGCCAGAACAATGACTGTCCAAAGATCCAGCCTCAGCCCTTGCCCTATCACACAGCCACAGGATTCCCACAGAGTGCAGTGTTCCCATAGTCACAGGAAGCAGGGGATCCACTCTCAGCCCCATCAGCCTCCCTATACAAGGAGAGAGGTGCAGCATACCTTGAGCCAGCTGCCTGCCTGACAGGTTGGTTGGTTTTCTCTGCCTTTGCGAGTTGGGTGCAGTGTCTTGATAGAGTTGAGGATGAGAAGATATTCTTATTCTACTTCAGAAACCTTCCCAGCCCTTGCCCCAAACTATCTTCACAATATCAACACATTGGTATACTTATAAATTTTCCCTGTGACTCCACCAGCTGCTTATGTTTCTGATCACATCTGGATACATTCTGCTTTTAAACTTTGTTTAAAATTCTTCTTTAAGTCATACAGCTTGAATCATAGTTCCTACTACAATGAGTATAGCATCTTGGATGTTGGGCTGCTTATTAGTTAAACAAGTTTCAAGACTCTCTACAAGTCTTGTTCTATTAATAATCAAATTATTGAATGGATCAGACTTGGCAGGCCATAATGAAGAAACTTTTTTTTTTTTAATCACTAGCTTTAAAAGATTCTGTCACATCTTCCTATCTTGGGCATTTTTTTTATTAAACTTTTATTTAATGAATATAAATTTCCAAAGTATAGCTTATGGGTTACAATGGCTTCCCCCTCCCAAAACTTTCCTCCCACCCACAACCCTCCCCCCTCCCGCTCCCTCTCCCCTTCCTATCACATCATGATTCATTTTCAATTCTCTTTGTATACAAAAGATCAGTTTAGTATATATTAGGTAACGGTTTCAACAGTTTGCCCCCCATATTGTAACACAAAGTGAAAAGAAAAGAAAAAAAAATACTGTTGGAGTACTAGTTATAGCATTAAATAAGGGTGTACAGCACATTAAAGACAGAGATCCTACATAATATATATATTTTTAAATTAATTAATTTTCTATGCCATTTCCAATTTAACACCAGGTTTGTTTTTTTTTTTTCATTTCCAATTATCTTTATATACAGAAGATCGATTCAGTATGTAATTAGTAAAGATCTCATCAGTTTGTACCCACGCAGAAACACAAAGTGTAAAAATACTGTTTCAGTACTAGTTATAGCATCACTGCACATTAGACCACACATTGAGGACAGATCCCACATGGGATGTAAGTACACAGTGACTCCTGTTGCTGACTTAACAATTTGACACTCCTGTTCATGGCGTCAGTAATCTCCCTAGGATCTAGTCATGAGTTGCCAGGGCTATGGAAGCCTTTAGAGTTCGCTGACTTTGATCTTGTTCCGATAGGGTCACAGTCAAAGTGGAAGTTCTCTCCTCCCTTCAGAGAAAGGTACCTCCTTCTTTGATGGCCCTGTTCTTTCCACTGGGATCTCACAAACAGAGATCTTTCATTTAGGTCTTCTTCTTTTTTTCTTTTCCATGGTGTCTTGGCTTTCCATGCCTACAATACTCTCATGGGCTCTTCAGCCAGATCCGAATGCCTTACGGGCTGATTCTGAGGCCAGAGTGTTGTTTAGGACGCCTGTCATTCTATGAGTCTGCTGTGTATCCCACTTCCCATGTTGGATCTTTCTCTCCTTTTTTGATTCTATCAGTTAGTATTAGCAGACACTTGTCTTGTTTGTGTGATCCCTTTGATTTTTAGACCTGTCTAAGCCATCGAATGTGAACTGAAATTGATCACTTGGACTAGCGAGGTGGCATTGGTACATGCCACCTTGATGGGATTGTATTGGAATCCCCTGGCACATTTCTAACTCCTTCATTTGGGGCAAGACTGATTGTGCATGTCCCAAACTGTGCATCTCCTCCCTCTCTTTTTCCACTCTTAATTTTAGCAGGGATCACTTTTCAGTTAAAATTTAAACACCTAAGAATAATTGTATCTTGGGCATTTTTATGCAAATTCCAGAATTCCTTTTTGATCATATTTAGAATTTTAGAAATAATTGATTTTTATCTAATTTCAACAATTTTACCTTTTATTCAATTTAATACTTTTCCCTCCTCACACAGCTCATGCATGCCTGATCAACACTTAACAGATGACAGTGTGGGAAGTGGATGAATGTTAAAGAAAAATGGTAAAGTTTTATATAGCTTATGATATCTTACCCTAGATCTTGGAATGTTTTTTTCTGGCAGTATTTCATATACTGCCTAAAAACACACAGAACACTTCAGCTGTTAATTTGTGGATGAATAATTTTCTACATACTGTTCCCTAAATGGATGGTGGTTCATGGTTAAGAATTCCCTCCTCAAATTCTATGTCCACTGGGACAGCCTACCAATACTCATATTTCTGAAGTCACACTTCTCCTTGAATTACAGAGTTTTTGGGCATTTCCATTCAAGATTTCTCTCTAAGACAGCCCCCTATCCTGTACATATTTATCCCACTCAAAGTCTAGAAGTGCACTTTGATCATAATTCCAACATCAGGACCAGACTCAACTGTCTTCTTGCCTCTAGATATTTGCTAAAGGTTTCTAGACTTCAGTATCTGTGCTGCTTAAAAATCAAGAGGCCTAGATGATAGCTGAGTAGCTGTAAATCTGTCAGTTGCATTGAAATCATAACATGCAAGATGGTGGAGGAAGCATAGCACATAAGCAACTTCCTTCTGTATTTCAATCACTCCTCCCTCAAATCCTTTTACTGTATACCATGTATACCACTTGGGAGTGGCAATTAAATAACTATTCAATCCCTTAGCAAGAACTTATTAGAGAGGAAAGTGTCACCTATTGTTCCTAGGTTTGAATTCCCATAAAAATGGAGACAATAACGAGTTTTATTTAGTGTCCCATTATATATTTAAGCATTCCTTCTTAACCATCTAAATCAGGTAAGATAATGGTGGTAAAAATATTAGTAATTAAAAAAGCATAGCATGGAGCTGGTGCTGTGACATAGTTGATAAAGCTGCTGCCTGCAGTGTTGGCAACCCATATGGACGCCAACTCGAGTCCCAGCTGCTCCACTTTTGATCCAGCTCTCTGCTGTGGCCTGGGAAAACAGTAAAAGATGGTTCAATTCCTTGGACCCCTGCACCTTGTGGGAGACCAGGAATAAGCTCTTGGCTCCTGGATTCAGATCGGCACAGCTCAGGCCATTGCAGCCAATTGGAGAGTGAACCAGCGGATGGAAGACCTCTCTATCTCTCTCTGCCTCTCCTTCTCTGTGTAACTCTGACTTTCAAATAAATAAATAAATCATTAAAAAGATAAAAAAGCACAGTGTACAGACACCTATGATTGAACAAAAAGAGTGTAATAGAGATAAACAGATTGAGGGATTATTGTTTGCATGTAAAATTAATTGATTTAAATGTTGAGAGATTATCTGAATATTAAAGAGAGAATTTTGTGTTTGTTTATCTGAATAACAATGCATCATGAATTAAAAAGTAAGAAAAATCAGGAGATATTTCTAAATTTCAGCTGTAATTCATTTTGAATGTTTATGTTTGGTATTATTTTTTACAATCCAGTGTTTACTAAGTGAAGTAGCATTCAAATATTTTATATTAATAAAATTGTTATTCTTAGTGTTCTTTAAGATTTATAATATTCTGAAAGTGCTATGAACAGAAAAGACCCAAGTTAGAATATTTCTTTCACAAGTGAAAGAAACACACTCTTTCAAAAACAGGAGAACACTGGCTTTTAACAACAAAAGAAGCTGTATCAGATAATATATTTCTGAAATTCAATAATATCCACAGCTTTAATTTTTTTTAATTTGCACATCACTTCATCATACTGCAAAAACTGGTCTGGAAGTATCTAAGTATTTCATTTTTCATGCTTTGTACAACATTATCTTTGGTAGCTGCCTATATTGGGTGATGACTTCCATTTCATCTCAAAGTATAGATTACTCAATTGAGGGTAGAAAATAAAAATTTTAATCAATAAATATTTCAAAATCAAAAGTGAAGCAAGAAAGACTTTGGGGGGTAACTGACCTAGTATTAATAAAATTAAATTAATAATAGCGGGCGGGAGGGAAGTTATGGGAGGGGGGAAGCCATTGTAACCCATAAGCTATACTTTGGAAACTTATATTCATTAAATAAAAGTTTAATAAAAAAAAAGAAAAAAGATCCATTGAAAATCCAAATCCTCATTTAAATTATCTCCTTAGGTATATTATCCATTAGTATTTTGTAAAGCATTTTCCTATATAAGATATGTTTACTGAAGAGAATGCTCTAGTAGAAAATTGATCTGTTGGCCTTAAATTCCTTTTATATTTCAATCACTGATATGCTAAACTGGACTAGAACAAGAGTTTCCAAGCATAATCTTCACTACTTTTTTCTTATCTTTTTATTTTTAAGATTTATTGTTTATTTACTTGCAAGGCAGAACTGAAAAGACAAAGACAAAGAGAGAGAGAGAGAGAGAGAGAGAGAGAGAGACATAATATGGGATGCTGGCATCACAGGCAGAGGCTTAACATGCTAAGCCACAATGCCAGCCTTGTTTTAACTGTTTATCCCAATAGTTTAATAAAGACAGTCTTAAGAAATATGCTCCACTCTATGAACCTGGTTCCTGGCCTTATTTTTACTGAAATTGAACTTTCAAAGTTTGGAGAATGGAAGGATCTCCCAAATGAAAAACTTTATCTCAAGTGAGATAAAGAAGTTAAAGGTACATGAGAGAAAAATGGAAAATGAGACAAACAGATGTTTAGTTCAATTGTTTTTACAATATGTTATTGCCAATTAAAATCCTAGTATCTGGCACAGTGCACTTAACAGAAGACATCATTTTATTACTGATTCATAGCAGACATCTCCTGGAGATGAAACATGAGCTTCACTTAGAGAAGTAATTGTTACACTTTCAGATAACCTACCTTTTTAAGAGTCTGATGAAAAAGCCAAGACCATATTCTCTACAAAATGTCACAAATGTACGCATCCATATAGGAGAATACTACTCAACAGTAAAATGGAAGGGATTATTGATACAGCAACGGAATGAAATCTCAAAAGCCTTATTCTGAGAAATAGAAACTAGTGGTGAATGCATACACATTGTATGTCCCACTTACACACAACAGGCAAAACTGAGCTAAATGACCAAAAATGTAGCTGTGGTTATCTGAGGTCAAGTATTGAGATGACTAAAAAGGAATAGAGGAAATTTTTTAAACTGGTGAATATGCTCTATATGTTGACTCTGTTTTTGATTACACAAGTATATATTTTTGTTAAGCTTAATTTAATGCATATAAGGTAAATCTTAACATAACTTATTTCCAAAAAGTTACATACCTTAAAATGTTGAATTCAGATTCAAGAAGTCCACAGGCTCCAAGAACACCTTCTACATATCTTCCTAGTATTTAATTCAAGCTTAAATAAGAAAATACAGTGGAAAGTACATAAAAATTATAGTAGAGTTTGAAGGGCCACATTAAGTTAATGTTTGCTCTGGAAGAGAGCGAGGAAGATACATATTTTACACATAGTCAAAGTGTGTCCAGTGTAATTATATTCTTAGAACTGTAGCCATGAAGTACACTAAATCTGTTCTCTTTATGTTAATTAAAAAAGGAAAAAATACACAAAATGCTAGTGCTCATTCCTTGCGTAGATTTGAGTTCAAGTAAAGGTGATCCTGAATTTGATTTAAAAAGCAGTTAACATGAATTACAAAGAGAAAGAGATCCTTGCATATATTCCTTAATGTCCTGATAAATCTAAAAAATACACATATTACCCATGTGCATGCATTTGTGCATGCACACACTGTATATCTTCACAATAAATGAAAGCAGTGAACAGACAAGAAGATTTAGATACCAATTGTTACAGTTGAGGGGAATTAGTTAGATCCTCAATTTTTCTCTGGAAAAATGAGAGATGATGCCCTGCCTCTGCTGCTCAGGGAACCAAATGGTGTGGGTACAGAGAAGGCGCTTGAGTAAAGCAATGCAAGTTTGCAGTAGGTCCTCAGGGAAATAAGGGGAATATGAAAAATAAACAAACAAACAAAGGAAAGGTCTGCAGAGTGGCGCAGGCAATCAAGCTGGAACTGAAAACTCTACATTTTATCAATCCAAAAAGTGAGATGGCTTTATTTTTTTTTTCTCCCAATGTGCTCAGTTGTATAAGAGGCAAATTCTACAGCTGGACTGAGACAGAGGTGATAGTGCGAGGTTCAGTGTATCTAAAGGACGGAGAGACAACACTGCTTAAGGACGTAGAATCAAGAATGCTGACCTTTGCATTCACATTGGCTAGGTGAGGATGGAGATAATAACTGAGGGATAAGGAGATGGGCTGGGCACAGTGTCCCTTGGAAGCAAAGGGAGTCTGTAAGTGTGCAGGAGGGACAGGATGCTGCCGTCAAAGGGCAGTCTATTCAGTCTTAAAGTTCTTAAAGGTACAGTGTCGTACTCTGTGAGATCTGGGTTTTATCAATTTCTGAAAGTAAGCCTCTGAGCTTTGAATTTAATCAGATAAAAAACTGGTAGAACTGCCCTACTTACTAGCACACCAGACAGCAGACACAGAACTTGACAGGAAAAAAGAATTCTTGCCTAGAAAATTTGCTTTTCCAAGATGGACCAGGGACAGAACATAGGAAATAGGAAAGGCAAGGAGAACGAGAACAAAGAGCATAAAGAGAAATCATTGTGTTTTATTTCTGTGCATCTGATTTATAAGCTCTTTGCAATTTCTCTTCAAAATTCTTAATGCTTTAATCTTTCAATCCTTCCATCCCACTGCACAAGGAAAATAGGCCTGCTTCCGACTGGCTAATCATTTCATTGTCTCAACAATAATTTACATTTCCTCTGCAAAGTCATAGTCTGGTTCTCAATGAGAACTTCTAGCCTATTCCCCACCTATTTGTCATTCAAGAGTGAAGCTATGTGATTTTTATCAAACTAAAGAACATTTTCTCACTAGTAGTAGTGACCCATTGTGGTCAGATTTCTCTCAAGAACTCCATGATTGACCACAGGAAAGAACAAGAAAACAGGGCAGAGCTGAACAGTTAGAAAGTTATATTTTTGGGCTGTGCAATGTATGATTCATAAATTAAAAGTCTAGTTCCATGAGTTCTTATTTCAATTGTTTAAAAAGTAAATCATTCGTGGGGCCAACTTTACGGCACAGCATGTTAAGCTGCTCCCTTTGGCAATGGCATCCCATATCAAAGGGCCAACCGGAGTCTCTCTGCTATGCTTCTGATCCAGCTCCCTGCCAATGTGCCTCGGAAAACAGTAGAAGATGGTCCAAATACTTGGGCCCCTGCCACCTACATGGGAGAACCAGAAGGAGCTCTGGGCTTCTGGCCTCAGCCTGGCCCAGCACTGGCTATCGTGGCCATTTGTGGAGTGAACCAGTGGATAGAAGTTACCTTTGTCTCTCTGTCTCTCCCTCTCTTTCTGTCATTCTTTCAAATACACACAAAAAAATCTTAAAAACTAAAGAGGAAATCATTCATGAAATACTAAAAATGTAACATTGGTTTTCATACATATCAAGCACAAATAAAGATGACCAAATTAAAAACTAACAGTCGTGTCTTCAAGAGAGGAGTGGTCAGTTTGGGCTGGAGTCCTGACGAACGCTTTCCAGAAGAGGTTGGTACTGAGCCATCAGTAATTACAGCGACAGGCCAGTGCTGTGGCGTAGCTGGTTAAGCTGCAGTCTGTGAAGCCAGAATGCCATATGGGTACCAATTCATGTCTTGGCTGCTTCACTTCTGATACAGCCCGTGCTAATTTGCCTGGGAAAGCAGCAGAAGGTAGCCCAAGTGTCTGGGCCCATGCTACTTACATGGAAGACCCAGATGAGGCTCCTGGATCCTGGCTTTGGCCTAGCCCATTGCAGCCATTTGGGGAGTGAGTCTGCAGATGGAAGATTTCTCTCTTTGCCTTTCTGTAACCTTGCCTTTCAAATAAAGACAAAGAAATCTTCAAAAGATAACTACAGTGAACAAAAGCCCATAGAGCAAAGGTATCCATGAATTTTGAAGATGATTTTTCTAGGATATTTCTTGAAGTTTAGAAGCATTCTGAAGATTAAATATGAAAAAGTAAAAACATAAAATGGGGATTTATTGTTAGTTCTGTGAAAGGTGAGAATCTAGCAACGGATTAAACAATGTGTATGTCCACTGGATAAAGTTGGATCCAATTATATGTGACAGAAAGGAGGGTGAAATGGTTAACTGAGTTTATGGCAAATGGATCATAAGTAAGCTATCTAAATGAGTTGTTATTTTTCCACTTAACTACTAATGCTTGGCGCATTAAAGTTCCAAGGTGCTTTGCTTACTCCTCAGAATAAGACAGTGCTACAGAAAACCTTACACTACACATTGTTATGAGAGCCAAATGAGATCATGTGATTGATATCTAAAAGGTTTAAAAAACTACAGAAAAATAATTTTACTGTTTATAAGGATGGTTTATGTATCATGACAAAGACCTATCATTTATTAACAAATTTATTGTCTCTATGTTGCCACCTCTGACTTTAACCTGGAGAATTGTTTGCATTACTATCTTCATAAGAAGTTACTATCAGTTTGAAATGTGTTAAATATTGCTGGGCAAGCATATTTTATCACTTGCAATACTCATAGGAGGTTGGGTGATGCATTAATTTTAAAAGTGTTACTTAGACTATAGAATTTGGAAGGATAGCCAGGTTCCCTTAGATTGGGAATAAATTTAATGTGACTAATATCTTACTGGCTCTTTCCATTAAGATTTCTAAGAAAATTGAAATTTAAAAAAATTAATCGCACAATAGCGTCATTAAATGAGTGCATGAAATTAGAAACGACAGATGTTTTGACAGTTTAAATACAGCACATGGAGAGGAGGATGAAATGAAGATGAGTGTTGACAAACAGATTAGATTGTTTTGTGGTTTCCATGGAGCAGCTGGAAAGTACAATTGAAGAGCTCTGTTTCCAAAGAGATAGAGTAAACTCATCTTGGTTTGGAGAGTTGCCAATATCGAAGAGGTAAACTTTCATGAGCAGATTATAGTAGCTCTAAATAAGTCTGCATTTAATCCTTACCATGGCTCAGTTCTCTGGAAGAGATCCATCTATTTCTGAGCACCTACTAGAAGCCAAACCAACCAGTGAACGGAACAGAATCACTCCAATAATTTAACTGGTCATATCAAATTGTTATTAATTGGCATGTAATTCAATAATAAAAATGCACAGTTAGTGAAGGAGTAATTTGATGAGTTTTGAAAAATACCACCAATCTAAACCTACACATGAATTAAATATATTGAATATTTCTGTCTGCTATACTACCCCAGGCTTCATCCATGCACATCTCTGTCTTGAAAGGCAGACACTGGTCTGGTTTCTAGAACCGTAGATCCATTTTGTTTGTTTTAAAATTTCATACAAATACAGTCACACTCTATGCCTTCCTGTGGCCTAGTTATTTCCCAATATGTTTGTAAGATCATTCAAGTTATATAGTATGTCAGTAGTATGTTCCTTCCCACCCACCTCTTTTTGATTAACCAAATTTTTATCACAAATTTCAATGATTTCCTATAATGATTTATCTATTATTATATTCTGCTGTTTCTGATTTTCTGTCTTTTTATTTTATTTATTTTTGTTTTAATTCAAGATTTTATTGATGTCTTTTTATTTCTGTTTTTTAAGGTAAAAGAAAAATAAAATTTGTATGTATTCTTGATTTAAAAGGTTATGATTTGATTTACATATGTATACATTGTAATATGATTAAATTGTGCTGATTAACATATCCATCATCTCACATACTTATCATATTCTTGTGATATGAACATTTAATATCTGCTGTCTTTGAAACTTGCAGTTATATTTTATTATTAACTATACTCACCATACTGCACATTTATCTCCAGAACTTATTTATCCTGTCTGAGACTTTTTACCCTTTGATTAACATCATTCTATTTCTGCCTTCAGAGCACCCGATGCCATTATTTTACTCTTTGCTCCTATGACAACTTTTTTAGATTACACATAAAAGTGATATCATGCAGGATTGGTATTTCTGTCTCTGGTTTATTACTCTTAATAAAAGCCCTCCAGGTTCATACCTGCTGTTACCAATCATAATTTTTTTCTTTTAAAAATATTGCAGTGTGCATGTGTGCGTGGGTGTTTGTGTGTTTGTCAAAGAATTAAGAGAGCAATATTATTTACAGTAGCTTCAAAAAGTAAAATACTTAGTAATATAATTTCCTAAGGTGCTGAAAAATCTTTGCATGGAAAATTAAGTGACATTGCTAAAAGAAACAGAAGAACACACAACTTTGTGGAAATCTGCTCTGTGGTTATGGTATTGGAAAAAATAACATTCATAAATAATCTTGATGTCCAACATAATCTGCAGATTCAATACAATTCTTATAAAAATTCTGATTACATTTTTCTCAGAAACAGAAAAACCAACATCTAAATCTAGAAAACATAATTTAAAAATTCATATGGAATCACAAAGACCACAAATAGCCAATGCAATCTTGAGCAAAAAAAAATAAATAAATAAAGACAAAGATTTCAAAATATACCGCAACTATACAATCTAAATAGCATGGTGCTTGCATAAAATCAGAGATATGGGTCAATGGAAGAGAAAAGAGAGTCTAGGTATAAATGTATGAATTTATATTTAATTAACTTACAATAAAGATGCTAAGAACTAAAATGTTTAAATAGCATTCTCATGAATCATGAATAAATGATGTGAAAATGAATTACAAGATTTTTAATTGCAAAATAATTAAATTTAATGCCTTATTCACATCAAACACACACACACACACACACATACTCTCTCTCTCTCTCGCTCTCTCTTCAAAATGGATTAGAATCTTAAGTATAAGACCAGAAATGATGAAAACATAAAAATAATTTTTCTTGTAATTGATTTGGATGACTATTGAGATAATAGAAGCAAGAAAAACAAAAATTGACAAATGAAATTACATCAACCTTAGATCTTCATCCTATCCAAGGAAGTATTCAAGAAATTCTGTAATAATGTGTGGAATGGAATAAAATATTTGCAAATTTTACATACATCTTCTAAGGGAACTATACTCAAAATATGAATGAAACACAAACAAGCATATAGCAAGGAAAGAAATAACTCAATCAAGTGTCCAAAAATGGATGAATAAATATATATACACGCACAGACACACCTAGGTAGGATGAGTAAGTCACTGTGTGGTGACTACAATTCACAATACCCATCACGTGTTTTCTGAACAAAGAGAAGAGAGCAGCTTGAAGATTCTAATCACAAGGTAATGACGAAGACTGGGAAACAATAACCCTGATTCAATCAGTGCACATTATATACATATGTTGAAATATCACACTGTACTCCATAAATATGGACAATTACTGTTAATCAATTTTAATATGTAAAGAGATATGTTAATTTTGATATGTAAAGAGATGTAAACTAATTTTAATTAAAAGAATAAACTGCAAAAAGAATTTTGTGGACTGCTGTTACTATAAGTTCCCTTTTTTAAGTTTATAATTAACCCTATTTTACATATTTTATTTCTCTGTTCTCCTTGTTTCAGTATAGCTGGAGTAATCAGGAGGATCATAGGCTTCATTTGTCTGTAGATAAAAACCACCACCTACACTTTTATGAATAACAATTCTTTGATAGTTGTCTATCGAATAGTCAAATCTATCACTGGGGGTTTAAGATACAGGCATAGAACAATAATATAAGTTCTGAACCTCAGACAGAAATAATTCTATTTCTTTGGTATGCTCTGCAGTGTCTCATATCTTATCAAGTAATGGGGAAAGAAGTCTGCAGGGGCAGACATTGTGGTACAGCAGGCTTGCAAATGTGCAGGCCTCACATACTGACTCATAAGTCTGAGTCTCAACGGCTCTGCTTCCAAAGCAGTGCTTTGCTAACAAGCCTGGGAAAGCAGTGGAAGATAATTCAAGTACTTGGGTATTTGCCATCCACATGGGAGATCCAGATGGAGTTTCAGGCTCATGGTTTTGGTCTGTTCCACCGTTGGCTGTTGCAGCCATTTAGGGAGTGAAGCAGCAGATGGAAGATCATTCTCTCTTGAGTCTCCCTCTGTCTGTGTTGCTCTACTTTTCAAATTAATTCAATAAAACATTTTTAATGAAGCCTGCCAGGCAAGACAGTATGTGGGAGTACTTGTTGTTGACAAAACACTGAATAAGGGGCCTGCACTGTAGCGTCTGATTAAGCCACCTCCTGCAGTGTCAGCATCCCATAAGGGCACTGGTCCTAGACCAAGCTGCTCCACTTGTGATCCAGCTCTCTGCTATGGCCTGGGAAAGCAGTGGAAGATGGCCCAAGTCCTTGGGCCCCTGCATCTGCTTGGGAGACCTGGAAGAAACTCCTGGCTCCTGGCTTCAGATCTGCTCAACTCTGGCCTTTGCGGCCAATTGGGGGGTGAAGCAGTGGATGGAAGACTCTCTCTCTCTGCCTCTCCTTATATCTCTATGTAACTAACTTTCAAGTAAAATAAATAAATCTTAAAAAAAAACACTGAAGAAAAAGGGAAGATTATTTGAAGATAAAATATAAACATTATCAACTCTGGAATTGAAATTGTCAATATTTTTTGTAATTTGAGATATATAATATGGCTTTCTAGATAAACATATTATTTGTAAATTATTATAGAGGAAGGTCATATTAACAAAAACAGAGGTAAAGAGAGGGAAAAGGGTCAATATAAAAATCATATAGGTTTTCATCATGAAAGGATGTTGTATTTTGTCAAATGCTTTCTCTGCATCTATTAAGATAATCTTTTGATTTTTGTTTTTCAGTTTGTTAACCTGATGTATCACATTGATTGATTTGTGAATATTGAACCATCCCTGCTTACCAGGGATAAATCCCATTTGATCTGGATGAATGATCTTTCTGATAAGTTGTTGGATTTGATTTGCTAGTATTTTGTGAGGATTTTTGCATCTATGCCCATCAGGAAAATTGGGTCTGTAGTTCTCTTTCTCTACAGTTTTTTTTTTTTTTTTGAGTTTAGGAATTAAGGTGATGCAGGCTTCATAAAAAGAGTTTTAGAGGTTTCCCTCCCTTTGAATTGTTTTGAATAGCTTGAGAAGAATTGAAGTTAGTTCTTCTTTGCATGTCTGGTAGAATTCAGCAGTGAAGCTGTCCAGTCCTGGGCTTTTCTTTGTTGGGAGGGTCTTTATTACTAATTCAATTTCCATCTTGATTATTGGTCTGTGTTAGTTTTCTCTGTCTTCATGGCTCAATTTTTGTAGGTTGTATGTGTCCATAAGGAAAAACTTAAGTATTCTGGGTCTAGAAGGAACATTCATCAACAAAATT
The DNA here is from genome assembly GCF_033115175.1 of Lepus europaeus. Taxonomy (NCBI): domain Eukaryota; kingdom Metazoa; phylum Chordata; class Mammalia; order Lagomorpha; family Leporidae; genus Lepus; species Lepus europaeus. The sequence continues at coordinate 64,766,172 of NC_084829.1, read as the reverse complement.
AAGGCAATTTTTGACAAACCCACAACCAGCACTCTACTGAATGGTGAAAAGTTGGAAGCATTCCCAGTAAGAACTGGAACTGGACAAGGATTTCTAGTCTCACCTTGCTATTCAATGTAGTCCTGGAAATTTTAGCCAGAGACGTTAGGCAAGAAAAATAAATCAAAGCATACAAATTGGGAAGGAGGAAATCAATCTATCTCTATTTGCAGGTTACATGTTTCTACATATTGGGAATCCAAAAGAATCCAAGGAGAGACTATTTACACTCATAAAAATATTTAGTAAAGTGGCAGGATATAAAATTAACTAATAAAATCAATAAACTTTGTATACCAAGACAATTCTGTAGCTGAGAATGAACTTCTAAGACCATAGTACTTAGATCTTAATACTCCTAAGTATAGCTCTGGCCTTTTTTCTGCACTTCTTAAATTAGTTGGGATCAGTAAATTCAGAAAATTTTAGGCCTATCTTAAACGTATAATAGATAATTGATATTCTGTTCAGTTTTTCAAGCACTGTCTTGTGATATCAGCTGTGATTGCTATTGGAGCTTGGAGGAGATCTTGTTTACAATGTCATTTGTATTTATTTTTTCAAGCACCACAGGAAGAGAAAAGGACTCAGATTCTTTCTTGTTTCTATTTATATCTTTTTTTTTTTTTTGACAGGCAGAGTGGATAGTGAGAGAGAGACAGAGAAAAGTCTTCCTTTTTTGCCGTTGGTTCACCCTCTAATGGCCGCTGAGGCCGGCGCATCTCGCTGATCTGAAGCCAGGAGCCAGGTGCTTCTCCTGGTCTCCCATGGGGTGCAGGGCCCAAGCACTTGGGCCATCCTCCACTGCCTTCCCGGGCCATAGCAGAGAGCTGGCCTGGAAGAGGGGCAACCGGGATAGAATCTGGCGCCCCAACCAGGACTTAGAACCCGGTGTGCCAGCACCGCAAGGCGGAGGATTAGCCTGTTAAGCCACGGCACCGGCCTCTATTTATATTTTTTACATCCTCTCCTTAGCGAAGTGTAGAGAGGATGACAAATGAGAAAAACTACAATAACAAATTTATTATTGCAGTTTAGTTTTTTTCCAGAGTTAAATGCCCCTTCACCCCTGCCATCACTATCTTAGTTGACCTTTCCTTAACCCAGTATATATCCCAACATTGATTGGCCCTTTGGTTTTACATCGCAATGTCCAGAAACATCATTTTCCTGCAGAGTCTGTCAAATGTTTGAAGGACTCCTCTATTATCACCGAGTTTTCAACTTCTCTTGTGCTTATTCCCTTAGGTAGTCCCATAAATATTTATTATTTGAAAGTGATGGGATAAGTATCTGTATTCATCTGCTTCTTTCAGTTTATAAGAGAAATTTGCCAAATGTGGTGTAAGGAAAAGTGAATATATTTTAAAGGCAAAGTACTGGTTCCAATGGTCTGTGTCACAGCTGCAGATTTACTATCTTTGCTCTGAAGTAAAAGCTTTCTGTACCCTTGCTTCCTCTGTGCCTCAATACTCATATTTCCCAAGGATAGAGTTTGAACTTTTCTGAAGTTGGACAATATCCGGCACCATGGTTTAGTTGCTGCGTGGGATTCCTGCATCCACTATCAGAATACTTGTTTCAAGTCCCACCTCCTTTGTCTGATGCAGCTCTTTGAATACACACACCCCAGGAAGCAACAGATGATCCTCAAGTAGTCCAGTCCCTGTCAGCCATGTGGAGACTCAGAATGGGTCTGAGACTGGCCCATCCCTGGCTGTTGAAGGCATAAGGGGAGTGAACCAGCAGATGGAAGATTTCTGTCTGAAGCTCTCTCTCTCTCTCTACCCCCCTTCTCCTTCTGCCTCTCTCTCTTCCTATTCCTCTCCCTCTCCCCTCTCTCTATGCCTTTTAAATAAAATTTAAAATAGTGGTACAATTCTTTTAAATTAAATGTAAATAGCCTATACTGTCCTAGAGTAGGTTACACCTCTGCCTGAGGCATCAGCATTCCATAGGGGCGCTGGTTCCTGTCCAAGCTGTTCCTCTTTCATTCCAGCTTTCTTCTTGTGGCCTAGATAAGCAGTGGAAGACAATTCAAGTGCTTGGGCCCCTGTACACATGTGGGAGACCCAGAAGAAGCTCCTGGCTTTGGTTTGGCTCAGCTCCAGCTCTAGCAGCCATTTGAGGAGTGAACCAGTGGATGGAAGGCCTTTCTGTCTGTCTCTCTCACTGTAATTCTACCTCTCAAATGAATTAAAAAATCTTAAAAAAACAAAATGAGTACATTTGAAGATCTCAATGTTCCTACATATATACATTTATTATTATTGTCTAATATTCCAAATATATATAAATTTTTGAATAATACTATTCAATGTTTGCTAATATCTAGTTAGTAGTCAATATTTCAGCATGTATTTCTCATCTTATATAAAAGCTAAATAGCAGTTTTACTTTGCTTGTAGTGATTGGAAATAATCATTTATGAATGATGATATATTATATTGGTCTAAAAGTAAAGCAGAAAGATTGATGTTGCTGAATCCATCTCTGTCATTTCTGTCCTAAAATAGATATGTGGGATACAGTTTTAGGGCAGATTCAATTCAATAATGTTACTTTACTGGACCTGTTCCCTTTGTATAAGCATATCATATATTGAAATAATGAACGTGATAATTAGATGGATGACTAAATAATGGGTGAAAACTCATATACTAAAAATAGTAAATCCAACTTATAAATATAGTACAGGTGGTCATAGAGAAGAATGGAGACCCTTTTTGTTATATCTTGGGTATGAACCGATATGTTTTCCTATTTAATCTCCAAGTAATTCACACATACTCTCATATGATTTTTTCCAAAGTAGAAAGTAAGATTCAAAGAGGTTTAATAAACTACTTTGGTATTCTTACTAGTATCTGATACAACGAAAGAGAATGGGAAATACAAATAAAATTTTCAGGTTTCTTTTATAACACTTGTGAAACATTTTTTTCTTAATATCAACAAGTAATGTTTCCTGAAAGTAAACTATTAAGTAGAAAATTAAACAAGAATAATAATTTTCATTAGTATAGTCAATCAGTATTCTGTCCTTAGGGTTTTCCTTTTCCTTAGGTACTGATCTGTAAATTGAACTATAAATATGGCTAATTTTGAAATGTATTTAATATGTAGATTGTATAATACTTGCTAGATTCTTACATTTTTTTTCATGACATGGAATTTCAGTATCATACACATGTGCCCAATAATATAATGTACTTTAGTTAAACTTAAAAATTACCTGATACAACACTTTTTAATTAATGAAAAAAAAATTAAAGAAGTTATTTGCCCTAAATCAAGATGTGCGTGCATTAAGACTACAATCTCCTTTCACTCTTAAAGAATCAAGAGATGCCCACATAATACATTGGGAAAATCTTTCAAAAACAAAATTGAAGATGTTTTCAAGTGAGTCCAGATGATCAGGTATAGTCTCTCCAAGCATAGCAGACTGCTAATAGTGTATTCAGATTAGCAAGTGCGTATGTTGGCAGAGATGTGAAAGGGTTGACATCATCTGTAAAAAGTCTGGTTATTTGGGTGAGACTGCTGCTGATTCGTACTTGGAGGTATGTGCCCTGGAATGGTTATGCTGCAGATTGGTTGATATTCAGAAGCAAGGTGTCGATACTGGTTCTTTGGCTTGAAAACAATTTTACTAAGGCAAGCTTTAGTTGATTAATTTCATGGAATTAAAAGTAGTCTGGTGATACTTGTTACCATAGCTACAACATAATTAGTTTTTTACTTTGAATGTTAGATTTATTGTTTTGCATTTTTTAAAATCTTTTTAGTATTTTGCATCAGGACCCACATCCTCTTCACATCCTTTACTGGGGGTGGGGATAATGTGTTTTGAATTGAAAGTAAGATTTTTTTTTGAGGGACAGCATTGTGGCATACTAGGTTAAGCATCAGTCTTCAGTGCAGGCATCCAATATGGGTGCCAGTTCAAGTACCAGCTGCTCCATTTCCAATCCAGCTCCCTGATGATGGCCTGGAAAAGCAGTGGAAGATGGGCCAGGTGCTTGAGCCCCTGCACCCAGGTGGGAGACCCAGAGGAAGCTCCAGGCTCCTGGTTCCTGGCTTCAGATTGGTCTAGCTCAGGCCATGTGGCCATTAGGGGAGTGAACCAGTGGATTGAAGACCTCTCTCCTTGTCTTTCACTCTCCCTGTCTATAACTCAGCCTCACAAGTAAATAAATAAATCTTTGAAAATAAAAGATCTTGTTTTCAAGCTGAATGAAAGTGTGACCTTGTTATTACTGTCTTTTTGATACCTTAAAAGATAAATCCTGAGATTCTCCCAAAGGCCCCTAGACAGGTTTTGGTCTCAAAACCATAATAAATCTTCCCTCTATCTCAGTCTGCCCACCTGTGCATCATATACTCACAGGAGACAAGCCCTTGAAAATCTCTCTATAATTCACACACACACACACACACACGGATTGCTTGCTTCAAACATTAAAAAGAATGAATATATAGTCTCTTTTTTTCTCACTAAAGGACTAGAATGTATGTGTGAAATTGACATTCTGAGATTTGATCATTGTTTATAGCCATTGTCTATATTCTAGAGGAACAGTGGATTTTCTACTTATTATTTGATGAATTCTTTAGTGGGAGATTAAGCTTGTAATTATGAAGAAAATTGAAAGTTTGTCAATGTACAAATTAAAAAAAATTAAGAAAAGAAGAAGGAGGGATGCTAGAAGTGAGGGAGGGAAGATGGGTGGGGTTGGAAGTATCATTACACTCTTAAGACTGTATATGAAATACATGACATTTGAGCCACTTATAGACGTTTTTAGAAAGTAAACAAAAATTTAAAAAGGAGTGGGTGACTTTTTCAATTCTAATATATCATTTCAGTTGTGAGATCCAAATGATTGTATTCATCTTAACTTAAACACATAAATAATTCATTTTTAAGTAATTGTATACATTGTATTGTATACATTCTAAATGTATTGAATGTATTGTATATATTCTAAAAATTAAGAGTTAAAAAAAGGAAATTAGATAAACAATGGGGATCTCTGCCTGAAAAACATATTTTTACTTTAGATTCTACACTTTATTCAATTACATTTTCCTTCAAAGTTAACAATTTGGCCGGTGCTGCGGTGCTGTGGCTCACTAGGCTAATCCTCCACCTGCGGTTCTAGTCCCGGTTGGGGCGCTGATCCTGTCCCCGTTGCTCCTCTTCCAGTCCAGCTCTCTGCTGTGGCCTGGGAAGGCAGTGAAGGATGGCGCAGGTGCTTGGGCCCTGCACCCGCATAGGAGACCAGGAGGGAGCACCTGGCTCCTGGCTTCAGATCCACACAGCATGCCAGCCGCAACACGCAGGCTGTAGCGGCCACTTGGGGGGTGAACCAACGGAAGGAAGACCTTTCTCTCTGTCTCTCTCTCTCTCACTGTCTAACTCTACCTGTCAAAAAAAAAAAAAAAGTTAACAATTTAAGAAGTGAGAGTAAAGAATCAATTGGGACAATAAAAAACAAGCCTGATTATCAAAGAGATAAAATTTGCAAAAGTAAAGATGATGAGAAACTGAAGGTAAGAAGTTAAGGAAAAGATTAAGATAAAGCAATAAAAGGAATAGAGTAATAAAGGAAATAATATTAAATGAAGAAGGAAACATTTCACATCACTGTCACTATTTCCAGGCTGCATATTTCTTTATATCTTTCTTTCAGATTTTGCTTTTCTAACTCAATGAGTCAAAATTCTTTTGCAACTCTATTGGCAGTATTCATCCTCTCATTACCTGACACAGAGATAAATTGGATACAGGCACCAATCATTGCATAGCTGTTATAAGATTTTATCCTGTGATAAAGAAGTCATATTACAGGAGACAACATTGTGACAAAGCCAGTTAAGTGGCCACTTGCAACAACGGCATCCATACCACAGTGCTTTTTGGAATCCCACTACTCTGTCCTTCCAATCCAGCTCCCTGCAAACGTGCATGGGAAGGCATCAAATGATGTTCCAAGTACTTGGGCCCTTGCTATCTATGTGAGGGAACTGATTGGAGTTCCAGTGTCCTTGCTTTAGCATAGACCCTTACTCTGGCTGTTGTGGCCATTTGGATAGTGAACCAATGGATGTAATCTCTTTCTCTCCCTCTATTCTCTGCCTTTCAAATGAATGTATGAATGAATAATTTTAAAAAGAAGTCACAGTGTAGAAATACGGAATATTTAAAAATAAAAGTCCTTTTGGGGCCGGTGCTGTGGTGTAGCAAGTAAGGCCACAGACTGCAGTGCTGGCATCCCATATGGGCGCTGGTTCGAGTCCTGGCTGCTTCTCTTCTGAACCAGCTTTCTGCTATGGCCTGGGAAAGCAGTAGAAGATGGCCCAAGTCCTTGGACCCCTGCACCCGCATGGGAGACCTGGAAGAAGCTCCTGGCTCCTGGCTTCGGATTGGTGCATCCCCCATTGCTGTGGCCAATAGGGGAGTGAACTGGTGGATGGAAGACCTCTCTCTCTCTCTCTCTCTCTCTCTCTCTCTCTCTCTCACTTTGCCTTTCAAGCAAATACATAAAACTTAAAAATAAGTTGCCTTTGATTAGTTTTCCAATCCATAATTCACACGCACAAAAAGATATTCAAACACACACACCTATTCACATACCATCACTCTTTTCAGATAAACTTCACCCTCATATATATATATATATATATATATATATATATATATATATATATAATTTTTGACAGGCAGAGTGGACAGTAGAGGGAGACAGAGAGAAAGGTCTTCCTTTTGCCGTTGGTTCACCCTCCAATGGCCGCCGCGGTAGGCACGCTGCGGCCGGCGCACCGCGCTGATCCGATGGCAGGAGCCAGGTGCTTCTCCTGGTCTCCCATGGGGTGCAGGGCCCAAGAATTTGGGCCATCCTCCACTGCACTCCCTGGCCACAGCAGAGAGCTGGCCTGGAAAGGGGCAACCGGGACAGGATCGGTGCCCCGACCAGGACTAGAACCCGGTGTGCCGGTGCCTTAAGGTGGAGGATTAGCCTACTGAGCCACGGCGCCGGCTTCACCCTCTTATATTTAATGCATTCAGTAGCTGAGAATTGCCCATTCAAGGGCAGAGTAAGTAGTCAACTGAGCTGTTTTTGTCTTCTGTTCACAGCATCACCACTAATAAAATATGCTTTTATTATTTTGCAGTGAATGAAAGACATCAGCTTCTTAACCTCCTTCTTTCTTCCTTGTATTCTCCAATTAATCCCTGCCTGAGAGTGTCAAAAGTATCATAGAAATAGAGTGCTAAAGAAAGTGCATAAAGGGGCCATAACTGGGACCTCAAAAAGTTCACATTATTAAATTATGCATGAATTTCAAAAAAAATTAGCACAAAATTAAACATTTTAATTTCCATGAAATTTTTGAAGTTCTCTCATATATTCATTATCATGTTAAAGTAATAAGTTTGTAATGACATGATTCAAAGCTTTACCAAAACGATTTCTCAATAGGAAAAAATTCTACTATGAGAGGAAACAAGGAAAACCTCTGTCTGGATACAGAAAATCCAAGAGATATCTATTACACTAGGTTTGCAGAATCTGGTTCTCTCTAGACTGTATGAGAGAGACTCACTCATCAACATAGACTTTTTTATATTAAAGGTCATGTTACCCAGAGTTTCATTCCTCTGTCCCATCATCTTTTTCCTCATGATTAGGTATCCTCTGGTTATATCTGTGGTGCATAGAGCTAGAAGCTGATGATGCCACTCGTGGTCCCAGAATAGAATGTTGTTTGTGAGCAGTATGTAGAAGGTTAGGGAGGCAGTGACGTGTCTAAGAGTTTATATTATTATTGGTAAAGTATAGTCAGCTTTAAAATTCAAGATTATGCAGCAAATCTAGTTAAAGGGTATATTAGTCACCAAGCATTCACATTTACTTGGAAACAAACAATATTATAATGAGTTGTTTTATTTATAATTAAAATTTAGCTTTCAAGTGTAGTGCTTTACTTAGACACTAAGTGCTGTAGTATCCCCATTACTGTTTCCTGTTCAAATTTTATTCCTCTTGTCTCCAAGCAGAACATGCAGAAGGTTAAAGGTAGCAAATGCTCAACATTGCTCATGATACAGGTAAGTTTTTCCTCAGTCAATTAAAGTAAGAAGGAGATGCATTTTTAAATTCTATCTCCATTTATAATTTTCCATTCGTAAAAGCAGATTTAAATCTAGTAAACAATAGGTTTAATTACAGCTTTTAAAGTACTCTGTCTGCTAATAATGATATTTACATGAAGAAAACCAGACAAATAAAAATAAATAGTACTTATCTATATTAAGACTCATCTTTCAGTGCATATTGCATGCTGGAGATAGAAGAGATAAAAAATTTGTTTGCTTAATGAATCACAGAATTTTAATTTTTACATGATTAAACACAAATAATTCATTGCTACTTTTTCTATCATCTTCATAAAAACATTTTTACAACTAAATCAGTACAACTTGAAAGCTTTTAGTCTATGAGGAAAATAGTTCTAGAAGATTTTAAAATTTGATTTTATTTTCTGATAAGCATATCAATCATTTGTAATTCTAACATGAAAGAGAATATATTCACTTAAACATATATATTGTCTTACCACATACATTCCATTAAGAAATACAAGTGGTGTTATTTATGGAGACTAATCAAAACAGATCACTGTCCACAGATCACTTAATATAAAGAAAGTTACCCAAGAGGGCAACTGTATATTCTCTGTACTGTCTCTCATATATTTTTCCTTAATTCTAGAAATAAGAAAAAACTGTTCATGTCCAGGGCATTTTTTCAGAAAGAGTTCCATGCAAGATAGCTCAGGATTTTCTCAAGTAGGGATTTTAGGTTGTGACAGAAATTTCCAATTAAACTAAGCTCCCAAAGGTGGCCTGCTCAAGGAAAACAATCTGTTTCCCAATTTGGGCATAAATCTACTTCAAGAATCGGACATGATGAGTTTCCTAAGGCATTCAAAGGCATTTATAACACTTCTGTAAGAGGAACAAAAGAACATTCTATAAGAGGAACAGTAATACAGACCAAGTTCACTCGAAAAGAAAGATTGAAAAGTAAAGTCCTACAGCAATAAAGATTTAGAATTTGGCAAAAACAGAAACAAAAACAAAAACAAAAAACAACAAATTTGATAATATGAAGTAATTAATACATCGCACACTATGGTATCCTGTAATTTATATATTAAATAATGATATGATATGTATGATATTGATGATAATTTTAAATTACTGTCATAGATTTTCAGAAAGAACTAACTCCTTTAAATATTCACTAAATGCTCTTCAATAGTGCCATAAAAAACACCTCAATATCTTGCGTGGAAATATGATAAGTCTAAAACTTCCTAGAAAATAGATTTCAAAGATAAATTTATTTGGATAAAACTTATGTATGGATTTGAAAATCAGAGTGATGAGTGACGAGGGAAAGGTGAGAGAGAGAGAGAGAGAGAGAGAGAGAGAGAGAGAGAGAGAGATAAAGATCTTTCCATTGATTCTCTCCCGAAATGGGTGCAATGGCTGGGGCAGGGCTGAATCAGGCTGAAGCCAGGCGTCCAGAACTCCCTCAGGTCACCAACATTGGTGAACAGGAGCTCAATTACCTGAGACATCTTCTGTTACCTACCCAGGCATGTTAGCAAGGAACTGTATCAGAACAAGAGCAGCAAGCACTCCAACCAGCACCATAATAAGGGATGTTGGCATTGCAATTGGTGGCTTAACCCACTGGGTCACCTAATATGCCTTTTCCATGAACTTTGTGAAGAACTCTAGTATGCATGGATTTCAAAAACTGTTGTTATCAAAATAAACTTATCTTTTAATTCAATTTCCATGAACTTTTTCTAGTACCTTTGTGTGCCACTAAAGTTCTGTCCTTATTATGAATATATATTTTTTTATTAATGCTACTATCCCTACTTTTTATTTTTTTATTTTTTTTAACTTTTATTTAATGAATATAAATTTCCAGTGTATAGCTTATGGATTACAATGGCTTCCCCCTCCCATAACTTCCCTCCCACCCGCAACCCTTCCCTCTCCCACTCCCACTCCCCTTCCATTTGCATCAAGATACATTTTCAATTCTCTTTATATACAGAAGATCAATTTAGTATAAAGATTTCAACAGTTTGCACCCACATAGAAACACAAAGTGAAACATACTGTTTGAGTACTAGTTATAGCATTAAATCACAATGTACAGCACATTAAGGACAGAGATCCCACATGAGGAGCAAGTGCACAGTGGCTCCTGTTGTTGACCCAACAAATTGACACTCTAGTTTATGGCGCCAGTAACCACCCTAGGCTGTCGTCATGAGTTGCCAAGGCTATGGAAGCCTTCCAAGTACTCCGACTCTGATCATATTTAGACAAGGTCATAAAAGACAGAGTGAGGATAGTAACCAATGATCCTAAGAGTGGCATTTACCAGGTTTGAACAATTATACAGCATTAAGTGGGGAAGAGGACCATCAGTACACACAGGTTGGGAGTAGAGCCATTGGTGGAAGAGTAGAGGTTATGATTACAAAGGAATGAGGCCCAAGTGCACTAGACAGGGTCTAGAACAAAGGACAGAGTCATTATTAGAGGAGCTAAGAAAGGTGCTGTCTAAGCTGCAATTAAGTTTTCTGATTGAGAGGCAAATAGAACCTGATAGAAGGGGCTTGATAATAATCTGGTGGGCTTTAGGCCTTGTAAATTCAGAGGCCCAGACCTATCTATCTCTTCACATGGGGTATATCCTAAGGGAGGTGTGAACCTCCTAGGGGAAGGCACTCTGTTGACTTTCATTACTTGGCTGGCCTGGGAGGAGAGCTGGCCAGGTAAAGGCAAGGGGCATCTCTAACAAGAAATTTACAGTTCTGCCTTCAATGTTGCTGACCCTACTTGACCATACCCTCAGCTGAAGTGGTCACTTTGGAAGTTGGGCTGAGTGAAGGGCTTTTCAGCTTAGAGCCAATCAGATCTGTGGCTCTGACCTGGGCATCCTTCGACTCCAGGGCAGGTCCATTGCCAGTGATCCAACTCTTGGCAGAGCTGCCAGGGCTCTTCACAAGCTGACTTCTGCTGAAGCCCAGGCTTACCACATTGAAAGCCACTGCAGTGGACTGGCCCACTGGGTCTCCTTGAGGGCAGATCACTGTACAGATCAGCCATTAATAGGCCTGCCACCCATTGCTTCTGATGCCTAGCTTTCTTTTCCTCCTGGTTTTTTGTTAAAGCAGACCAGAGGATGCAAGTCAAGGGAATGCCCAAGTCCCATCTCTAATCTTTGGTGGCCTGATCTACAAGTCTATAGTCACAGGCATGTTCTGTAGTAGTTTTTCTAAGGTAGACAATGCCCATGAGGAAAATTATATTCTCACTTTAAAACTTTCTTTCCCTTTGGTCTGAAAGGGAGGTTTTTTCTACTTACTGTATACTTCGCTGATGGCGAAGTGAATCTAGCTATGATATTATTATTTAAGTTCTTATTTTGGCTATGCTATTGCAGAAAAATGTTAGCCATCTCTTTTATAAGGTCTAAAGATTAAATTGTGTGTCCTACAGATTCCTTCATAATAGAATTCGTTTCCTACCTTGAAGAGAATAGAGAAATGAAAGAACAAGTTGGGTTTAGAATAGAGAAATGAGGGAGCAAGTCCTAGATCGCTTGCTGACAATAGCAATATCACATGAATACTTAGCAAACCGTTTCAACCACTAGATAACAACTTAAGAAAACATTTACCAGAAGGTCCAATGCCTTCTATAAATTTTAAGAATCATGTATTTGAAAACACCTCTTAAATATCTAACATGGTGTAGTTTGTTTAGCCAGTAAACTTAAGCACAACCATCTAAAATGTTTTTAGTTTCTTTCTACCAACACGTTTAAAACATATGATACACAGATTCAGGTCACTCAAATTAAAATGTATCTTTGATTGTTTTTAGCAGCTTAAATTTATGGACAATCTTATCTATAAGCCATTTAAAATAAAACTCTTAATAAAATTTCCCCATGTGGACATACAATATGTACACACATATAATATAGCATAATAGACCAATATAGCAATTTTAATAATAGCTTTAAAGTCTTTTGTCACCCACAGTTATATATGATGTGCTGCTCATAAAACTAAAGCGTTGTTGGTTCTGTGTTTAGCTGTCCTCCTATAGGTTCCTATGGACTTTTTCCAGCCACTTTTATTGTATTCAGTACTTTGGGATGGCTCTGTAATCAGATGAAGCCAATAATGTATTAACAGTACCAACTGAGAGAAAGTATGGTTAACTGAGGTTACTAAAAAGAAAAAGCAATACAAATCAATTGGTAATCTACAAAAAGAGTTAAAGATTTTATTATGAATATATTTATGAAATAAATTTCATCATTTAATATGCATGTACATTTTATACTAAAAGTGCAGAAACCTCAGCTTACAGTGGTGAAGTTTACATCTCAGTTAACGCCATCTCACCTCTTTGCCCATCTCCCTTCTTGACTAGTAGATGCCATAATAGTCAAGAGAATTCTTGATCATCAACTTATATGTTATTCACCTCTTTTTTTAATCACTATAATTCTGCCCAAATGCCTTTTAAAAAAAGATGCATTCACTTATTTGAAAGAGTGAGAGAGAGAGAGAGAGAGAGAGAGAGAGAATGAGAGAGAGGGAGAAAAAGAAATATCTTCCATCTGCTGCTTTACCCCCTAGATGGCCACAATGGCCAGGGCTGAGTCAGTCCAAGGCCAGGGTCCAGGAGCTTTATAAGGGTCTCCCATGTGGGTGGAAGGCGCCCAAGTACTTAGGCAATATTTCATTGCTTTTCCCAGGGGCATTAACAGGAAGCTTGATTGGATATGGAGCAACTGGGACTTGAACCAGTGCCCATATGGATGCTAGTGCCACAGGAGACTGCTTTACCTGCTATACCACAACACCCTGCACCCCTCCTCCAAATACCTATGCTTTTTATTCTGTTCAGGAACTTAATACTCAATCAGCCCATCAAAATTCTCAGCAGCATTGCTTCCAAATAGTTAAAAAGGAAAGTAAGAGTGCGAAGTCCCTCCTAAGAATGGAACTGAGATTCCACTGACGGAATAGTAACTATAACATGAAAGCAGAATCTGTGTGGATTTGGGCTGGAGCGTTAGGAATATTTTTAATTTCTCCCATGAAAGTTCATATATCATGTGTATATTATCAGAATATCCCACTTGTTGATAAAGTAGCATAGCAATGGAATTCAGTTTTTCAGGAAATGAAAAAATACTCCAACTCCTGAATGACACAAGCAATTCAAACTCCACTGTAGTTAGGTCTCATATGGATGGATGGATAGATAGATAAACAGATAGATAATAGATAGACAATAGATAGGAAAATAACAGAATAATTTCAACCAACTTAGTGATACTATGAAGTTAAACATCAGAATTTCAATGCAGAATTTTGTACAGCTTAAGCCATGGTCTGCAGTGCCAACACCCCATATGGGCACTGATGTGAATCCAGGTGGTACCACTTCTGATTCAGCTCCCAGCTAATGCATGTGGGAAAGCAGTTGAGGATGGCACAAGTCCTTGGGCCCCTGCACCCATGTGGGAGCTCCAGAAGAAGTTCCTGGTTCCTGGCACCACCCTGGACCAGTCCAAGTCATTGGGGCCATTTGGGGAGTGAACCAGCAAATGAAAGATTCTCTGTGTGTGTGTGTGTGCGTGCGTGTGTGTTTCTCCTTTCTCCTCCTCCTCTGTATGTCTGCTTTTCAAATATTCTTTTTTTAAAAAAGTACAAAAATACCAAAAGTGCAATCTATGCACAGAAAATCACATTTGAAACATCGTAGTCAGTGTGTTGAAATAAATCTAGGTAGAAAATTCCAAAGGTAAGGCAGAAAATCTTTACATACAAATGGACTAAATTTTCTAATTAAAATGCAGACATTTTCAGAGTAAACAAAAATCATGTTTCAATGATATACTACCTACTAGAGACTCATCTCGATGGAAAGATACAATTATATATAAAGTGAGTGGATGGAAAATATATTTCATGAAAACATGAAATATAACCAAAGAAGAAATAGAGTAGCTATATCAGCATCAGGCAGAATAGTCTTTAAGAAATCAAAATATAGTAAGAAGTAATGGACATTACACACTGATAAAGAGTTAATCTACAGAAATTGATACAATGATTATAAACATATTCATACCTAAAAACAGAACTTCTCACTATACAAAGCAAATATTGATAAAATTAAAGGAAGATATAAGCAGTTCTACAATAATTGGAAACATCAATGCTCATTGTTTTATTTTTTAATTTATTTTCACTTTATTTGAAAGACAAACAGAGGAAGAGAGAGAGATAAAGGAACAGGATAAAAAGTCAAGTTTGGTATGTTAAGTAGCATGACCACTTTCTTAATCTACTTTCTACTTAAATGGGTTGTTTGATTCATTCCCTAAATGCCTACAACAATAAGGATTGGGTCAGACCACAGTCAGCAAACTGGAACTCAATTTTGCTTTCCCAAATGGGTCACAGCAACTCAGACACTTCAATCTCCTCCTGATGCTGCTTGTTATGTTCATTAGCAGGCAGCTAGAATCAGAAATAGAGCTGGGACTCAAGTCAGCCCTTTTAGTTTGGGATGCAGGTGTCCGAAGCAGCATCTTAACTTATCACTGCCCCTTGATACTCATTCGCTGACAAAAAAGAGACCAGAATTTCTAGAAAGAAGATCAAAAATAAAAGATTTGTACAGCATTATAAGTTCGCTCAATCTAACAGTACACTCCATACAAAAAAAAAAAAAAAAACAGCATAGTGTTAATTTTTCTCAATTGCACATGGAATGTTCTACAGGTAAGATACATGATCAGCCCTTGTCTTGACTGTTGAGGAATGACTTACTATTTTATTCCTTTTAGTATTTTTGTTGTTGTTGTTGTTGCTAAGTGAAATGGACACTATGAGAGACAATGACAGGATCAGCCCTTGTCTAGACTGTTGAGGAATAACTTACTATTTTATTCCTTTTAGTATTTTTGTTGTTGTGGTTGTTGTTGTTGTTGCTCTGTTTGTTTTACATAAGACCACTGGTTGAACTCTTTAATCAATGCACAATCATTCTTAGGCGTTTAAAATTAACAGAAAAGTGATCTGTGTTAAACATAGGAGTGGGAATAAGAGAGGGAGGAGATATATAGGTTGGCACATGCTCACTCGGACTTACCTCCAATGGTGGAACTAGAAATGTGCCAGGGGATTTCAAATCAATCTTACCAAGGAGGCAGGTACCAATACCAGCGCACTTGGTAAAGTGATAAGTATAAATACACAACCAATCAAAAAGATAGGGTATGTGTCGAAGAGATTTCACAAATAAGACCAGTGTAAGCAAATAATGAAGGATAGAATTAAAAGGGAGGGAATGATCCTGCGGGGAAAGCAGGACACACAGCAGACTCATAGAATGGCAAATGCCCAAAACAGCACTCCTGCCTCAGAATCAACCCTTGGGACATTCAGATCTGGCTAAAAGGTCCATGAGAGTCTCACAGGCATGGAAAGCCATGACACGGTGGCAAAAAACAATCTAAATGAAAGACCCTGGTGAACAAGACCGCAGCAGAAGGAACAGGCCATCAAGGAGAGAGGCGCCTTTCTCTGAAGGGAGGAAGGAACCTCCACTGTGACACGGCCTTGACTAAACAAGTTCAGAGTCGGTGAACTCAAGGGACTTCCATAGCCTAGGCAGCTCATAGCAAGAGTCTCGGGTGATTGCTGACGTCATAAATAAGAGTGCCAATTGTTAAATCAACAATGGGAGTCACTGGGTACATGCTCCCCATGTAGGATCTCTGTCCTTAATGTGTTTTACTATGAAACTTAAAAACACTAATAGTGGAACAATACCCTATACCTTGTGCGGTTGTGTGAATGCAGCCTGTTGAAATCCTTGCTTAGTATATACTAAGTTGATCTTCAGTATATGAAGGTAATTGAAAATGAAACTTGATAAAGGGCAGGATGGGAGAGGGCCACGGGAGGGAGGGAGGCTGGGCAGGGGGAAGCCACAATACAAAATTTGCACTTTGTAAATTCACATTTATGAAATAAAAAAAAGACCATAATCAAAGCTATAAAGCATGCTTAATAAATTTTAAAGTATATCGCTTCCCATGTTGGATCCTTCTCTCCCTTTTTGATTCTATCAGTTAGTATTAGCAGGCACTTGTCTTGTTTGTGTGATCCCTTTGACTCTTAGAACTATCAGAGCCATAGCAGACTCATAGAATGGCAGATGTCGTAGACAACACTCTGGCCTCAGAATCAGCCCTTAAGGCATTTGGATCTGGCTGAAGAGCCCATGAGAGTATTGTAGGCATGGAAAGCCAAGATACCATGGAAAAGAAAAAAAATGAAGAAGACCTAAATGAAAGATCTCTGTGAGTGAGATCCCAGTGGAAAGAACGGGGCCATCAAAGAAGGAGGTACCTTTCTCTGAAGGGAGGAGAGAACTTCCACTTTGACTGTGACCCTATCGGAATAAGATCAAAGTCGGCGAACTCTAAGGGCTTCCATAGCCTTGGCAACTCATGACTAGAGCCTAGGGAGATTACTGACGCCATGAACAGGAGTGTCAAATTGTTAAGTCAGCAACAGGAGTCACTTGTACTTACATCCCATGTGGGATCTGTCCTTAATGTGTTGGCTAATGTGCAGTGATGCTATAACTAGTACTGAAACAGTATTTTTACACTTTGTGTTTCTGCGTGGGTACAAACTGATGAGATCTTTACTAATTATATACTGAATCGATCTTCTGTATATAAAGATAATTTGAAATGAAAAAAAAAAAACCTGGGGTTAAATTGGAAGTGGCATAGAAAGTTAATTAATTTAAAAAAAAATATTATGTAGGATCTCTGTCTTTAATGTGCTGTACACTGTTATTTAATGCTATAACTAGTATTCCAACAGTATTTTTTTCACTTTGTGTTGCTATATGGGGGCAAACTGTTGAAATCTTTACCTAATATATACTAAACTGATCTTCTGTATATAAAGAGAATTGAAAATGAATCTTGATGTGAATGGAAGGGGAGAGGGAGTGGGAAAGGGGAGGGTTGTGGGTGGGAGGGAAGTTTTGGGAGGGGGGAAGCCATTGTAACCCATAAGCTGTACTTTGGAAATTTATATTCATTAAATAAAAGTTTAATAAATGAAAAAAAATTAAAGTATAAATATAAAAAATATCTTGTCTTTCTACAATGGAATAAAACTTATAAAACAATAACAGATGGAACAGTAGAACATTGAAAAACATGTGGAAATTAGTATGTTTAAAAAAACTGATGAACGGGGCCATCAAAGAAGGAGGTACCTTTCTCTGAAGGGAGGAGAGAACTTCCACTTTGACTATGATCCTTTCTGAATAAGATCGAAGTCAGTGAACTCAAAAGGCTTCCATAGCCCTGGCAACTGATGACTAGAGCCTAGGGAGATTACTGACGCCATAAACAAGAGTGTCAAATTGTTAAATCAACAACAGGAGTCACTGTGTACTTTCGTCTCATGTGGGATCTGTCCTTAATGTGTTGTCCAATGTGAAGTAATGCTATAACTAGTACGAAACAGTATTTTACACTTTGTGTTTCTGTGTGGGTGCAAACTGGTGCAATATTTATGTAATATATACTAAATCAATCATCTGTATATAAAGATAATTGAAAATGAATCTTGATGTGAATGGAATGGGAGAGGGAGCGGGAGACTGGAGGGGTGCGAGTGGGAGGGAAGTTATGGGGGGGAAGCCATTGTAATCCATAAACTGTACTTTGGAAATTTGTATTTACTAAATAAAAGTTAAAAAAAAAATAAAACTTCAAAAAAAAAAACCTGATGAATCAGAAGAAATCAGAATGGGAAATAGAAGATGAAAGAGAAAACAGATCACAGGAAGTGTATACAGCTGAAGTAGTGTTTTGAGAGAAGTTTGTTCCTGTAAACATCTACATTACAAAAGGAGAAAGATCTCAAAACAGTAACCTAACCTGACACCATGAAGAGCTAGAAGAGTGATGCTGAGATGCCTGCATCCAACAGTAGAGTGCCTGTGTTTGGGAGGCAGTTGGTGACAGCTCAAGAACTTGGGGCTCTGCTACCCACATGGGATCCCCAGATAAACTTACTTTTTTCTGGCTTTTACCTAGCCCTGCCATGACTGATTCAAGCACTTGAGGAGTGAAACATTGGATGGAAAACTCTTGGTTTCTGTCTCTTTCTGTTTTACAAAATTATATTTTCAGAATAATGATGCACACAGACATTTCTTTCCTTCCTTTTCATGTTTTCTCTTTTTTTAATTTTAGCTCCCACATGTAAAAGAGATCATGCGGTATGTGTTCTTCTGTGTCTGGCTTATTTCACTCAACATCATGTCCTCAAGTTGCATTTGTTTTGCTGTAAATGGTAGAATTTTGTTCCTTTTTTTAAGAACTGAATAATATTCCAGTTTGTGTTTGTATATATATTTATATATATATATATATATTTATACATTATACATTTTCTTTCTCCATTCATCTGATGATAGACACCTTAGTTGTTTCCAAATTGTGAACAGTGCTACCATAAACATGGTGGTATGTATCTCTTCGATACATTGTGTTCAAGTCTTTTGAGTATATACCCAGTAGTGAGATTGCAGGATCATATGACAAGTCTATTTCTAATTTTTGAAGAAGTCTCCACACTTGTTTGCCACAGTTGCTGTATAAATTTACACTACCACCAATAGTGTATGAGTTGTTCCCTTTTTCCCTCACCCTCATCAGCATTTTTTACTTCCCATGTTTTGGATTTTAGTCATTCTGACAGGGATAAGATGATAACTCATTGTGTTTTGGGCTTGCATGTCCCCGATGGCTAATGATGAGAAGTTTTTTTTTTTTTCATATAATTATTGGCCTTTCCTATTTCTTCTTTTCATAATTGTCTATTCAAGTTCTTTGCCAGTTTCTCAACTGGATTGATTAATTTTGTTTTTAAGTTGCTGATATATGCAGGATATTAATCCTTTGTCATATAGTCAGTTTGCAAATATATTTCCTCATTCTGTTGGGTGTCTCTTCATTCTATCAATCATTTCCTTTGCTATGCAAAAAACTTCTGAATTTGATACAGTTCCTTTTGTTTCAATTTGCTTTTGTTTGCCTGTACTTTGGGGGTCTTCACCAATAAGTCATCCTTACACCAATGTCTTCAAGTGTTTCCCCTACATTTTCTTCCAGAAACTTCACGGTATCAGGTCTTAGATTTAAGTCTTTGATGCATCTTGAGTTTATTTCTAAACATAGCTGCAAAGATTCTCAACAAAATACTAGCAAATTGAATCCAATACCACATCTAAAAGACTGTACATCATGATTAAGTAGGATTTATCCCAGAAAGCAAGGGTGATTCAACATTCACAAAGCAATAAATGTCAGAAATTATATCAATAGAATGAAGAACAAAAACCATATGATCACCTCAATAGATGCAGAGAAAGCATTTGTTAAGATTCAACACCCATTCATGATTTAAAAAGAACCCAAAATAGGGAATAGAAGGAACATTCCACAGTATTAGAAAGATCTTATATGACAAACCAATATCTTACTGAATGGCAATAAGCTGAAAATATTTCCCTCAGGTCTGGAATAAGACCAGGATGTCCACTTTTACCACTCTTATTCAATATAGCACTGGGAGTTTTACCAAGAGCAATGAAGAGGAAAAGGAAATAAAGAGTATCAAAACTGGAAAAGGCAAAGTCTTTGTAGATGATATGACGTTGTACATGGAAAAACATAAGCATTCCACCAATAAGCTGTTAGAATTGATAAGCCAATTCAGTAAAATTTCAGGTTACAAAATTCACATACAAAACAGTAGTTTTTTATGTTAAGGATGAAATCATAGAAAGAGAAATCAAGATAGAAATCTCATTCACAATAGCCACAAAAATTAGGAATACATTTATCCAAAATATTGAAATATCTCTACAAAGAAAATTAGCAAACATTGATGAAAGAAATCATCAAAGACACAAAAAATTGAATGATATTCCTTACTCATTGATCAGAAGGATCAATATCATCAAAATGTCTATACTAGCCAAAACAATCTATAAATTTAATGCAATCCCTATGAAAATACCAAAGACATTCTTTACAGAATTAGAAGCTGCAATCATAAAATTCATATGGAGTCACAAAAGATCCAGAACAGCCAAAGTGACCTTGTACAAGAAAAATTAAGCTGGAGGTATCACAATACCTGACTTCAAAGCATACTACAAGACTAAATTAATTAAGACAGCAAGATGCTAGTGTCAAAATGGATACATAGATCAATGGGGTGGGTTAGAGAGCTCAGAAAGTAATCCACATGTATACAGCCAACTGATTGTTGTTGAAAGTGCTCAGACCATACAGTGGAGCAACTACAATCTCTTCAACAAATGGTGTTGTCAAAACTGGACAATTTAAAGCATATCTCTATATAGTACTGTGTATTTGAAAATAATTGGCTGGCGCAGCGGCTCACTAAGCTAATCCTTCGGCTGCGGCGCCGGCACCCAGGGTTCTAGTCCCTGTCAGGTACCAGATTCTGTCCCGGTTGCCCCTCTTCCAGTCCAGCTCTTTGCTGTGGCCCAGGAAGGCAGTGGAGGATGGCCCAAGTGCTTGGGCCCTGCACCCACATGGGAGAACAGGAGGAAGCACCTGGCTCCTGGCTTCGGATTGGCGCAGCGCGCCAGCCATAGCAGTCATTTGGGGGATGAAGCAACAGAAGGAAGACCTTTCACTCTGTCTCTCTCTCTTTCTCTCTCTCACTGTCTAACTCTGCCTGTCAAATAAAACAAAACAAAAATTGATGCAGAATCATCTTTCAATACAAATATTATCTTTCAATAAAAATAATATTTTGAGATATTATAAATGGTCAGGAGGCTTATGTTTATACTTAGAGATTGAAATAAAAATCCAATATTGGAATTTTGAGGATAGTTTTTTAAAAAAAAAAACGATTAAAAAACGTTTGTTGTCTTATTTCTTCAGTGTTGGGAAAGATTTATTATGTAGGATCCAATGAGCACTAGAATATTGGAATCATAATAAAAAGAACTCCACTAAAATGACAAACTTTCATTTAAGATTAGATATATTTAGAATGATGTTGAACCGAGTTGTAGCTGTGTACCTTTGAAAGTATTAGGAGCCAAGCCATGTATTGAAATATAGTATTTTCAACTCATATAACTAAAAGGTATTGTCTACTGAGTATAAAAGACAGGAGCATTTTATGTAAGTCAATTAGAAAGTATCAAATGATACAATAGAAATATGGACAAAAGATTTGGACTCTAACAATGTATGATGTAGGATATTATATAATATATATTTTATAAATATATAAAATATCCTAAAATATATCCACCAATGAAGTATGAATTGAGGCCACCATGACATGTAACTACTTACCTACTGTGATGACCTAAAATATATACTACTAAGTGCCATAAGAGATTTTAGAAAATGGAACCCTCACAGAAGGCTGGTGGATGAGTAAATTGATACAACTACTGGTGTAGTTACTTTACAGTAGGAGAATATGCTAAAAGAATTTTATGAAAATAATAGAGCTGAAGATGGGCTTATTACTGAAATTCATGGATTTTTCTAATGTGGATTTTCCATGAATTTTTTGAAAGCCCTTCGTGGTTACAGAAATTGAGTTGATCCCTACAATGTAATATAGCACTTCTGTTCTTAAGTAGACATCCAATATAAATGTACATATATTTGCACTAAAACTGTGAAATTATTTGTAGTTGCATTATTGATATTAACCTAAACATCAAGAAAACAGCCACAATACCTTTTTTTTTTTTATTTTTTTATAGGCAGAGTGGACAGTGAGAGAGAGAGACAGAGAGAAAGGTCTTCCTTTTCTGTTGGTTCACCCCCCAGTGGCCGCTGTGGCCGGCACACTGCAGCTGGCGCACTGTGGCCAGCGCACTGCGCTGATCCAAGGCCAGGAGCCAGGTGCTTCTCCTGGTCTCCCATGTAGGTGCAGGGCCCAAGGCCCTGGGCTATCCTCCACTGCACTCCTGTGCCATAGCAGAGAGCTGGCCTGGAAGAGGGGCAACCGGGACAGAATCCGGCGCCCCGACCGGGACTAGAACCCGGTGTGCTGGTGCTGCAGGTGAAGGATTAGCCTATTGAGCCTCTGGGCCGGCCCCACAATACCTTTTAATTGTAATTCTGTATAATAATTATTTTGGAAATCTATTGCTATCAGAAGAAATTGAATGGATCTTGCAAATACTAACCAGATACAAAATAGCATATGCTATATATAGCATATATATGAACATATATGTTCTTTCGTATAAAGTTAAAATTGATCAACTCTATGTGATTTTATTGTAAATGTTTATTTTTATTTATTAGAAAGAGAAAATGAAAGAGAGAGAGAGAGAGAGAGAGAGAGAGAGAGAGAGAGAGAGATATCCACTACTTGGTGGTTCAGTTTCTAAATGATTAAAATAGCCAAGGCAGGGCTAGTTCAAAGCCAAGATCCAAGAACTCAACAAAGGTCTCTCACTTGGGTAGAAAGACCCAAATACTTGAGCTACCAACTGCTACATCCTACAGGGTTCATTAGCAGGAAGTTAGGACAAAGAGTGAAACCAGAAATTGAACACAAGCACTCTGTTATGAAATGAGGGCATGACAAGCAGTGGTTTAACTACTGAGATAAATACTGCTAAGACACAACAGGATATATCAATATTAGGGTAGTGATTACAGTTTACAAAAGGAAGAATTGGGCAGTATTCTTTGAGGAATTTCATGGTTTTTATTGTTATATTTACTTTTTGGTAACAGAATTGTGTAAATATTGTGAACATATATATCAAATTATAAATTTCTTAAAACATTCTGAAAGTAACTTAAGCAACCTAGGAATGTATTCTTGAGCCAAGATCATTAACTGATTATGGCCCACTTCTGTAACAGATGGTCTCTATGTGCTGCTTTCTGGTGCATTTTGTAAGATTAGAAGTGCTCATGATGTCAAAGAATCATCTTCCAATCACTCACTCAACATAAAGAACATTATACAAATTAAAGTCAATTATATCAATGGCATAATTTCAAATAATGTGTACTTTCTATTAGAAAATAATGTGGAGGCTTTATTTTAGAAGATATTTTCTTAATTTCCACAAACATAACCTTTAGCATTTTGATGATTAATTAATAAATTATTACTTTCTTTCATCTTCCATTCACATTGTTAGTAGTGAACCAAGGAATTAATTTTCTAAGAAATTTTAAACTTGTTTTTTTCAGTGATTTTGACCTGATTGACCCATTTGACCATTTAATCAACTATGTAGTTGCAAACCAACCATTAAAACAGATAAAGCTTTGAAACATACATACTGTAACATTGCATTCATATGGAATAGTCCATTTAAGCCAGTTTTATCAAATCCTCACTCTGATTTTTTTTTTCACCTATAAGTTTATCCTTAGCTTCAAATGAAATTTGGGTTAAAATCATGAGATACTACAGCATTCACTAAATCCAAAATATTAGTCTTTCTGAATTTTAATTTCTTTCTTCTTACATTTTGTTCAATCTCTGAGCTCAGTTTCTGCACTTGTTTACAATTTGTCAAAAAATGTTCCCTCCTCAGATTTGAATGTGTTCACAAAGCTGGAAATGAACACTGTCAATCATCTCTCTCAAGTTTTACATCCTTCAGACTAAGTTTCTGTTTCTACTTTGGCATTCTCCTATTGAATATTAAAAGTGAGCTTATTTAAAAAGAAAAAAAAAAACCTAAAATGAATTATTCTGCTTGAACAGGCCAAGCTGTTCTAAACAGCCTACTGCTGACAGTGCTTAACTAAAGTCAACAAAGAGAAGATAAGGCTTACTGGTATGGTTTGTTGAAATATTAATACCAATTCTAGCTGTAAAAATGATAAATACTTTAATAAAGATAGCTTGCCTCTCACCGAAAGTCTGCAGTATTCTTCATTCTATCCATGCACGAATATTCCCAGCAGACAGATTTAATCTCACAAAAGGTATAGGTTACTAAAATGTGGCTATCTTACAAATGTCCTCACAGCTTTTACAATAAGAATCCAAAGTGGGTTAGCTACATTTCACATCCTGTAAAATCCCACATATCTTTTTCTAATTTATTTTTAAAAGAGTACATTCATTTTATTGAAGATGCTACTACACACTGTATCTATAACATGTTTACTGTATACCAGTTGTGTGGATTACTGCTATTACTTATTTTACTTTTTTCCATTTTGTTTAATTTTTTTCTGAAAAAATTCACTCACATGAACTGTGTGAAGTCAGGCATCAGCATAAATTATGGAGGATTAAAGAGTTTAATTGTGGAGTTGAACTTGGATGGTAGAAATATTAGGTGCTAATCTGTTGGCAGAGATGTTGTGTGCTATGTGCCAGGTGTATGATGATTATAAAAACATTATACTAGGCCAATGCCACTTCAGTTTCATGAGCTTTTTATGTGACGTGTCACATCAAATCTACCAAGCATTTGACCATCTGGAAAGAGAGTGCCAGTCAGGAATCTGATGCTATTTGGAGGAAAATAATATAGGTGAATATTAGATGTAGCTAAAAGTCAAAGAGAGAACCATGTGAGTATTATGAATTCATGTATATAAGGAGTCTTTGAAATTTAATTGAAAGTGCTTATTTATGAAAAAGCTATACAGGGATTTATATATTTTCGCACAAAAATAATCTATTTTTTCATTTCATTTTCCATAAACGTCCTGAAAGACCTTTGTACATATACTTTATAAATATTTGTGTGTCAATAATTAGTTCATCATTATAATAATTTTCTAAGACATATGTCTATGTGTGTTTAAGACCAATTTTCTTTGCATAATGTTTTGTTAGTGAAAGGTTATGAAAAATTTCACAGAAAGTATGTATTATGACTATGTATGGCTTCAAAGTTTTTGCCTTCAAATGAATGTATCTATTTCCCTTGTCTCACCAATTTTTAAGTACCCTCATATAAATGCTACAAACATAAATATCAAAACATGCATGGAAATTAAAAATATTTTCTTACAGCTGTCTATTTACTCAATAATGAATTGACCTCACATCATATAACAAGCATTGTGTTAGACAATGTAGTTTTCATTGCAATCAGAATAAAATAATCTAAAAAGTACAGGAAAGGCCAGCGCCGTGGCTCAATCCTCTGCCTGCGGCAACAGCACATGGGGTTCTAGTGCCAGTTGGGGCACCAGATTATGTCCCGGTCACTCCTCTTCCAGTCCTGCTCTCTGCTATGACCCAGGAGTGCAGTGGAGGATGGCCCAAGTCCTTGGGCCCTGAACCCACATGGGAGACCAAGAGAAGCACCTGGCTCCTGGCCTCGAATCAACGCATTGCGCCGGCCACAGCGCGCCGGTCGCGGTGGCCATTGGAGGGTGAACCAACGGCAAAAAGGAAGAACTTTCTCTCTGTCTCTCTCTCTCACTGTCCACTCTGCCTGTCAAAAAAAAAAAGTACTGGAAATGAAAAGCAACCAATATTATGGGGATTGATGTAGTCAAAAGGAGTATTGAATGAATTAGAGCTGGAAACAATATCAAAAACATTTAAAAAAAAAAAATATATATATATATATATATATATATATATATATATATATATATAACTCCGGAAGAATCAATCCCTTCATTGTACAATACTTTCATTAAAAAAGATGTATATAACACCTGTAATGATCAACTTTGAGATACTTTCATGAAAATACCTAAAGAGAGTTTCTTGGGAAGGAAAAACTTGAATTTGGATTACAGTTTAGAGGTTTTCGGTTCAGGACTGGGTGACTCTATTCGTCCGGCATCTGATGGTAGCTGTTTATGTTGGAGAAGTTGTGTGAAGCATGCTGAGCTAGGAGGCAGAGACAGAATCAAAAATTACTTATATAACACAAATTATTAATTGCTTATGATTATACAATGTGGTATTTAGATTTAATGTTAATATTTTCAATGCCCATGTGAATTCTTTTGCAGAACATTTGTAGCTCAGTTTTCTGTGAGGTAAAGTGTTGACTTAAAGTTATATACATAATACTAAGTGGACAACTGGATGAACCAAACCAGTATTTTTAAAGCACTCCTACTTTTATTTTTTTATTTGACAGGTAGAGTTATAGACAGTGATAGAGAGAGACAGAGAGAAATAAAGCACCCCTACTTAATCCATTTCTATCTTAGGTGTTGCAGAGGGTAATTACAAGAATTCCCAGATTTGATGGCTTAATAAACACTAGCATAGCCTTAATGAAAGTAGAGAGTGAAAATGACTGCTATTTTTTTAAGGATTCTGAGTGCATGGTGTGTTTTTAGTAGCACATTTCGAAATTTTCTCTGTGATGTAAACATAATTTGGTAGTTTATCCCTTTTCCATTTTTATTGTTGTTTTAAAGATTTATTTTTTTTTTCAGGGGCAGAGTTACAGAGAGAGAGTAAGGCAGTGAGAGAAAGAGAGAGATCTATTTGCTGGTTCACTCTCGAGAAGACTCTAACAGCTAGATCTGGACCCAGTAGAAGCCAGGAGTTTTATCTGTGTCTCCCACATGAGTTTCAGTTATAACCAAACACCATGGTGCTTGCAAAATAAATAAATAAATAGACAAGTTAGACCAATGGAACAGAATAGAAACTCCAGAAATAAACTCACCCTTATGGAATTAACTTATCTTTGACAACGGAACTACAACCAATCCCTGGAGCAAGGACAGTCTCTTCAACAAATGGTGCTGGGAAAAGTGGATCTCCACATACAGAAATTTGAAGGAAGATTCTGGCCTTACACTTTACACAAAAATCTATTCAAAACAGATCAAAGACATAACTCTAGTACTCAATACCATCAAATAATTAGAGAACATTGGGGAAACTCTGCAAGGCATTGGCATAGGAAAAGAGTCCTTGGAAAAGATCCCAGAGTCACAAGAAATCAAAACCAAAATTGACAAATGGAATTACAACAAAGTGAGAAGTTTCTGTACAGCAAAAGAAACACTCAGCAAAGTGAGGAAGCAACAGAGAGATTGGAAGAAATTCTTTTCAAACTTTGCAACTGATAAAGGATTAATAACCAGAATATATAAAGAGATCAAGAGAATAAAAACAAACAAACAAACAAACAAAAAAACCCCAAGTAGTTCAGTTAAAAAAATGGGCAAAGGACTTAAACAGGCAGTTTTCAAAGAGGAAATACAAATGGCCAACACACACATGAAAAAATACTCAGGATCCCTAGCTGTTAGGGAAATACAAATCAAAACCACAATGAGGTTTCACCTTACTGCTGTTAGAATGATTTTCATACAGAAATCAACAAATAACAAATGCTGGCAAGGATGTTGGGAATGAGGTACTCTACTTTTGGTGGGAATACAGATCTGTACAGCAACTGTGGAAGACAGTATGGAGATACTTCAGAAATCTGAATATTGAACTACCATATGATCCAGCCCTCCCACTCCTGGGAATTTACCCAAGGAAAATGAAATCTGGATGAAAGAGTTATCTGTACTCTCATGTTTTTGCAGTTCACTTCACAATATATAAGATATGGTCTCAATCCAAATGCCCATCAACTGAAAACTGGATAAATAAATTATGAGATATATACACCATGGGATACTACATAGCAATAATAATAAAAAAAAATCCTGTCATTTGCAACAAAATGGATGAAACTGGAAAACATCATACTTAGTGAAGTAAGACTCCCAAAAGGACAAATACCATATATTCTTCCTGATCTGTGGTAACTAATAGAGCACCTAAAAGGCAAACTGTAGAAGTGAAATCAACACTTTGAGGTGCGATGATTTGAACAGCCTTTATTTCAATTGTTTAGGAACAATTTTTTTTAATACTATGTGTTGAACTCTTTAGTATAGAGTTAATCTTACATGTATAAAGTTAATTGAAAATAGATCTTAGTAAGAAATAAAATGGGAATAGAAGAGGGAGGAGGAAGAAGGGTGGGTGTGCAGGTGGGTTGGCACGTAGGGTTGAAAGGATCATTATGTTCCTAAATGTGTATTTATGAAATGCGTGAATTTTGTATACCTTAAATAAAAGGTTTCTGGGAAAAAAATCTTTTCATACATTAATTTTGCACTGAGTGCAAATTTCATGTACCAATATATTATAATATAATTCATTAATTTTAAAATATATTAGAGTCTTTTTAGTCACTCTGGCCTGGAAATCATTCATAACTGTCAGACAGTAGGAATGAAACTGAATATGTCTTATCAAGAAAATGTTCTTTGAGCAGTAATACTTAAAATTCACATAATCTCAATCGTACCATTTAATATATTGGTATTAATTCATTAATATGTGAAACATTAAATTGATATAATCACCCAAATTTCACAAGGTATCCATCAATATAGGTAGCTGCAATTTAAAATATGTCTGACTTTAAGAAAAGAAAAACTGTATTTCATAGAGAGTAGAATTTGTCATACAGGAGTATGGCATTATTTCAACAAGCCTATTTCTATCCTGTTCTTAGCTCTGTAGCATTGGAAGATTTATTGATTCAGTGATGATTAGGTAGAAATGATAATATTTCCAGAGAAAATGTAAGGAAGTATATTAACTTATGTAAGGTATGACTTTGACAACAAATTACAGCAGGTTAAGAGACTGTCACTTCAGATTCTCTGATCATTGAGGAAAGAAAAGCGGTGTGAATACCAGGTGATAATACACCTTCAAATACTCACTTTTAGTGAATATGTATAGTTTATGCTTTTCCTTTTCATTGAAATATTTCATAGCATACTAATTTTAGAAATATAAAATAGCATGTTGTGTTATGCTTCCAAAGTGTGGGAAGAACACAAATGTGACTTTCCCATGTGAAATTGTGTTTTAACATAGATGTTAACATGTTCTGATTCTGAAGTGTGTGTAGATAACATGCACAGCATCACACTGAAATCAAAACCTCTCCCAGCGAGAAAATAAGCTATAGTGTAAATACTTTTTTCTGTGAAAAGAGCACAACAGAGTGGCATTAAGACTATATAAAATTCAGAATGTAAGTTATAATATCCCATAAATGGCTTGCTTCATATCTCTGAACAAGATACATGAATCCAAAGGAAAATAGAAGAAAGATCCATTTGGTTTTACAATCTATATGTCAATATGGTATTAGTTTTCCAAATTCTCTCCAGATTTTAGGTTATTAATTTCTTAATAGAATGAAACACATTTATCACTCAAAATCAAAATTTAAATTAAAAATCAACAGATAGACTTGGGGCAATAATGGTGGTGAATTTATCATGAAATAAACACAGAAATACATAATTTGGATCACCGTACATCTGACTTTCTTAAATGGAGAAGAAATATCAAATGTTGCTTATTTGTCTATGACTTTTTCAAACGTTGGTATACACACACACAAATTTGTCCTAAGTGAAAGATAGACTATAAGAGATAAGTCATGTGTATATAGATAAATATGTATGTGCGTCTTCATATATTCTATTTACCTACCAATCTATGAATGATTTGCTTGCCATTATAATTGGAAATTTTCCATGCTGTCTTTAAGCCACTTTTTATTTTTTATTTGCCACTTTTTATTTTTAAAGTATTTTATTTATTTATTTGAGAGGTAGAGTTACAGACAGTGAGAGTGAGATCCCCAAATGGCCACAACGGTCGTAGCTGCGCCGATACAAAACCAGGAGCCAGGAGCCAGGAGTTGTCTTCTGGGTCTCTCACATGGGTGCAGGGGCCCAAGGACTTGGGCCATCTTCTACTGTTTTCCCAAGTCATAACAGAGAGCTGGATTGGAAGAGGAGCAGCTGGGACTAGAACAGGCGTCCATATGGGTTGCTGGCGTCTCAGGTAGAGAATTAACATTCTGTGCCCGCCCTGAAGCATTTACGATTTTTAACATGCAACTAGAACAAACATTCTTTTGTGAACAAAACTGTATTTGTATTCATAGTAGTTATGTTTAAGTGTCTCCTTGACTGAGCCAGGAAATGCCCTCAAATTTGGTCAAATATTATTTTTAATGTGCTTGTAAGGGTATTTTAGGAATGAGATTAACATTTAAATCAGTAGAATGAGACAGTAGGTTCCTCTCCTTGCTGGGGTAACTATGTTGAAGGCTTAGATAGAACAAAAGAGATTATTTATCTTGCCTGATTGCTTCAGTTAGGATATCATCCTTTTCCTGATTTTGCACTCAGACTGAGACATCAGCTCTGTTTGGGTCGTTAGCCTGTCTACTTTTGTACTGGAGCTTACATTGTTGTCTCTCCTGTGTTTCTAGCTGTCTTACTATAGATCACGGGACCTCTTAGCCTCCATAGTTAAACAACTAAAATCTTTATAAGTCATACACACTCACACACACACAACTGCCAGTGTGTTTGTGTGTTTGTATCATGTTGGTTCTGTTTCCCTGGAGAACACTGATATATTATGTAAACTTGGACATTAGCAATTTCAGTTTATATTTAATTCTGTCAGGATGAGGTGTTAGAGAATGTTTACTTCTCTTAAAACTTTCAAAGGAAGAAAGGAATAAACAGACTTCATTTATCAGGGATATTATGCATATCCCATTAAGATTTATTTTATTTATTTGAAAGATAGAGTTACAGAGAGAAGTTGAAACAGAGAGAGAGGTCCTCCATCCGCTGGTTCACTCCCTAGATGGCCACAACAGATGGAGCTGAGCCAATCTGAAGCCAGGAGCCAGGCGCTTCTTCCGGGTCTCCCACGTGGGTGCAGGTGCCCAAGCACTCGTTCAGTCCTCCACTGCTTTCCCAGGCCAAAGCAGAGAGCTGGATCAGAAGAGGAACAGCTGGGAATAGAACCGGTGCCCATATGGGATACTGGCACTTCAGGCCACAGCTTTAACCCATTGCATCCCAGTGCCAGCCCCTTCCCTAAAATTTTTGAGTTGAAATAGGATAGAAAACTAGTGACATATCAAAGAGGCCAGTGAAATAGGCATACAAACTGTTCACCATGCAACTATGTTAACAGCCTACTTAATTTGAAAGCAGCAGCCAATAGGTTATGGGTAAATCATGAGATTGTGATGTATACAGAGCCATGATGGGGGTACTGCTTGAAAAGAATAGACAAGGGAGAACAACTGTGTGTACGGAATCTATGAACACACTGTCTTTAACTTATGGAAATGTCTTGAAAATTGATTTTTGTTGTATCCTTATTGCTTTTCTGGTAGTCTTATGAGTCTATAGACTAACTGGCAAGAGTACAATAGAAAATTCCCCATTACCAGCAAAAATTGACAAATAGCATCACATGAAGCCAAAAAGTTTCTATACAGCAAAAGAAACAATTAACAGAATGAAAATACAGCCTTCAGAATAACAGAAAAATATTTGCACACTGTTTTCATCTGAAAAATTTTCAGACTACATATATAAGGAACTCATCGATTCAATTGAGCAAAAGAAAATAATCTGATTTAAAATTGAGAAATTACAGGGCTGGAGATGTGACACAGTGGGTTAAAGCCCCAGTCTGCAGCACTGGCATCCCTTATGTTCACCAGTTTGAAAACTGGTTGCTACACTTCTGATCCAGCACCCTTCTAATGCACCTGGGAATGCAGCAGAAAATGGCCTAAGTCCTTGGGCCCCTGCACTCACATGAGAGACCCTAAAGAAGCTCCTTGCTCCTTGCTTCGATTTGGCTCATCTCCTGGTGTTGTAGCCATTTGGGGAGTGAACCAGCAAATGGAAGACTTTCTCTCTCTCTCTCTCTCTCTCTCTCTCTCTCTCTCTCTCTCTCTTTCTCTTTCTGTAACTCTGTATTTTATTTTTATTTATTTATTTTAACAGGCAGAGTGGATAGTGAGAGAGAGAGAGACAGAGAGAAAGGTCTTCCTTTTTGCAGTTGGTTCACCCTCCAATGGCTGCTGTGGTCGGCACATCGTGCTGATCCGAAGCCAGGAGCCAGGTGCTTCTCCTGGTCTCCCATGCGGGTGCAGGGCCCAAGCACTTGGGCCATCCTCCACTGCCTTCCCAGGCCATAGCAGAGAGCTGGCCTGGAAGAGGGGCAACCGGGATAGAATCCGGCGCCCCAACCGGGACTAGAACCCGGTGTGCTGGCGCCGCAAGGTGGAGGATTAGCCTGTTAAGCCACGGCGCCGGCCAACTCTGTCTTTTAAATGAATAAAATACATCTTTAAAAACATGAGAAATGACTTGAATAGACATTTCCAAAAGAATATATTAAAAAGTATGTGGGCCGGCACCGTGGCTCAATAGGCTAATTCTCCACCTGTGGCACCGGCACACCAGGTTCTAGTCCCAGTAGGGGCGCCAGATTCTGTCCCAGTTGCTCCTCTTCCAGTCCAGCTCTCTGCTGTGGCCCGGGAGTGCAGTGGAGGATGGCCCCAGTCCTTGGGCCCTGTACCTGCATGGGAGACCAGGAGAGGCACCTGGCTCCTGGCTTCGGAGCAGCGCAGTCCACTTGCAGCACACCAGCCGCGGTGGCCATTGGAGGGTGAACTAAGGGCAAAGGAAGACCTTTCTCTCTGTCTCTCTCTCGCTCTCACTGTCCACTCTACCTGTCCAAAAAAAAAAAAAAAAGTATGTGAAAAATATGAATTCTAACTAGTAACAAAGGGTATGCAAATCAAAAGTACCACAATGTAGCATATTACCTTATTTAGAATTATTATTATCAACAAGAAAATACATAACAAATATTGGTGAGGATGTGCAGATACAATGATTATGGAAGATAATATGGAGTTTCTTAACAAAAAAAAATAGAAATTGAGGTGGGATATTATTTAGAAATCTCTATGTTAGGTACATATCTGAAGAAAATGAAATCACTATGATGAAGATGCATCAGCAATTGCATCTTTATTGTAGCATTACTCAAAATAGCAAAGGAATGGGATCAACCTGTGCCAATCAATGGATGAATGGATAAAAACAATGTAATATCTATACACAGTGGATTGTTCTTTAGCTATTAAAAGAAAAAAAATGCAGCAACATGAATGGATCTGGAAGAAATTATGTTAAGTGAAATAAGACAAAGAATGATAAATTCTATATTTTCTTGCTTTTATGTGGAAAGTAATGTAAATTTGAAAGAGGAGAGTAGAATAGTGGTTATCAGAACCTGGGAAGATGTGGAGAAGAGAATGGTTATTGAGTACAAGAGTGAAGTAGGATAGGAAATATAATTTTTATTTATTTATTTATTTTTTTGACAGGCAGAGTGGACAGTGAGAGAGAGACAGAGAGGAAGGTCTTCCTTTTGCCGTTGGTTCACCCTCCAATGGCCGCCGCAGTAGGTGTTCTGCGGCCGGCGCACCGCGCTGATCCGATGGCAGAAGCCAGGTGCTTCTCCTGGTCTCCCATGGGGTGCAGGGCCCAAGAACCTGGGCCATCCTCCACTGCACTCCCTGGCCACAGCAGAGAGCTGACCTGGAAGAGGGGCAACCGGGACAGGATCGGTGTCCCGACCGGGACTAGAACCCGGTGTGCTGGTGCCGCAAGGCGGAGGATTAACCTAGTGAGCCACGGCGCCGGCCCAGGAAATATAATTTAATATTCCATAGCACAGTAGGATAATTATGGTTGAAAAAATTAATTATTTCTAAATAGCTAGTAGAGGATATTGAATGTTCCCAGCATAAACATGTGATCTCTTTCTATAGGGGTCTGATTTGTATTGCCTTAACTAAAATACCTGTAGGACTTTCTACAATTGAATATACATCCTGTGTGCTATCACAATTAGAACTCATCTGAAGATTTCATACATTTAAACATCAGTAGCATGTAAAAGAGTAATAATACAAACTATTTTTGGAGCTATAGCGAGTTGAGTTTTGCCAGAATATTCAGAAAGTAATGGGAAACAGAAGAGTTGGATTCATAGTCAGGTACCAGGTAATGTTAAGCTTCATAAGCCATTCTTTTAAGTACAATTTTAGCTTATTTTGCCCTTCCTAGGCTGAGAGGGTCATGGGAAGAATTCTAGTAAGTAGAAATAAAGGGTCAAAGTTTGGAAGTTTAGAAAATTATCTTTGCTGAAGAGTTCCATAATTTTGTCTATATGAACACTCTGAAAATTATAATTATGAAAAATTTGTGAATGGCTTTGTTACTCCATTGAGTACCCAGTAGAGTAAAAAGGGAAAAAAAAGAAAGAAAAAGAAAATATATAGGAAAGGAAAAGAAAAAGAGGAATATCAACCTTATGATATGGGAATTTGATAGTGAGCTCTTGTGGCACCAGATATTGTATTTTCTAATTTTTTTCGTTATCTTGACTGCCTTCAGTACTGTATTTATTGCTGCAAGGCAATCCTTAAAGTTATACATAACTAGTTTCATCAATCAGCTAATGACTCAGAAAGCAGCAGAAACTTAACGATATTCTTTATGCCTTTGGTGATTGAGAGTAGATTAAGAAACAGATGTTTTACATTAAGGTGAATTGCAAAAGTGTGATATAACATAACCTCTAGGATTTTACTATGAAAACAAAAACAATTTATTTACCAATCAGGCAAAGTATAGGCAGTGGTCCAACACATAGCAAGGAGATTAAAGGCAAGAAGCATCAATTCTATCTACTAAGCAAAACTAACTTAGTCATTGTAAATATATCTATTTAGAAAATGGCTTTCATTGTATAGCCTAAAGAGGATTGACATTTCAAGCCCCAAGAGGAACAAATGCCAAGTTAATACATATGTCCAACATAATTTGGGGGCAAATGCAAGTTAGATTAGAATTCAAACATTACAAATGGTAATAGAAGTAGTTGTCCAGTCCTCAGTGATCTATAAAATCAAATTCAACAATAGATCAAGCAGAGTCAAAGCTGCCTGAGAAATCTCAGCACAAGTAACAAGCCATTATAAACCTTAATGAAACTCCCTTTGGTGCAGTGACAAGGCCTAAGTCGAGATTGAAAATTTAAAAATAATTGACTCTGAGGGAGATGGGTGATCACTTGTGCAACAACTTTTACATGAAACTCTTGCTGAGGCAACAATGTGTAACTCTTTCAAATAAATAAATAAAACTTTTAAAAAATATTTACTTCAGTCTAAAATAGTAACACAATGCCACAAAATGCACCAAACACTGGAATAAAGGAAAGAGTTTATTGGGGGAAACCTGACAGATGGGAGGGAAGGGGTGAAAAAGGAAAAGAGGGAGAAGGAGAACAGAAGAGAGAGATCAGGAGATGGAGAGAAACAGAGAGCCATGTGTTCAGGAACAGGTCCTTTTAAAGCTTTACCTGGGGTCAGGCAGGGAAGTAGGAGCAGCAAATCCCATTAGGAAGGGGATGGAGCTTGACACCGGTGGTTGGGCCATGAGGCTACCTGGCTTCCAGCAATTGTGGCAGGGGCTAGAGCCTAGGATGGTGTCAGGGTGTAGATCACACCATAGATAAGACTGTGCCATTTTACTAACAAATGGTGTAAACACATTTTACCAAATATATTTTATTTTTTTTAAACTTTTATTTAAGAATGTAAATTTCCAAAGTACAGCTTATGGATTACAATGGCTCCCCCCCCAAAAACTTCCCTCCCACCCGCAACCCTCCCCTTTCCCACTCCCTCTCCCCTTCCATTCACATCAAGATTCATTTTCAATTCTCTTTATATACAGAAGATCAGTTTAGTATATATTAAGTAAATATTTCAACAGTTTGCCCCCACATAGTAACACAAAGTGAAAAATACTGTTTGAGTACTAGTTATAGCATTAAATCACAATGTACAGCACATTAACGACAGAGATCCTACATGATATATTTTTTTAAATTGATTAATTTTCTATGCAATTTCCAATTTAAAACCGAGTGTTTTTTTTTCATTTTCAATTATCTTTATATATGGAAGATCGATTCAGTATATACTAAGTAAGGATTTCATCAGTTTGTACCCACACAGAAACACAAAGTGTAAAATACTGTTTCAGTACTAGTTATAGCATTACTTCACATTGGACAACACATTAAGGACAGATCCCACATGAGATGTAAGTACACAGTGACTCCTGTTGTTGACTTAACAATTTCACACTCTTGTCTATGGCGTCAGTAATCTCCCTAGGCACTAGTCATGAGTTGACAAAGCTATGGAAACCTTTTGAGTTCTCTGACTTCGATCATATTCCGACAGGGTCATAGTCAAAGTGGAAGTTCTCTCCTCCCTTCAGAGAAAGGTACCTCCTTCTTTGATGGCCCTGTTCTTTTTGGTCATTTGCAACAAGATGGAGGAATCTGTAATTATGCTGAGTGAATTAAGCCAGTCCCAAAGGGACAAATATCATGTTTTCTCTGATCGGTGACAACTAACTGAGTACCAAAAGAGAAACCTGTTGAAGTGAAATGGACACTATGAGAAACAGTGACTTGATCATCTCTTTTCTTGTCCTGACTGTTGATGTACAATGTAATACTTTATCCATTTTAGTATTTTTTTGTTCTAGTACTGGTGGTTGAACTCTGTAATTAACACACAATTATTCTTAGGTGTTTAAATTTTAACCGAAAAGTGATCCCTGTTAAATATGAGTGGGAAAAAGAGAGGGAGGAGATGTACAATTTGGGACATGCTCAATAGGACCTGCCCCAAATGGTGGAGTTAGAAACGTGCCAGGGGATTCCAATACCAAATATACTTTAAATGCACATATTCTCTCAATATTTGCACAGACCGTGTTCATTACTGTGATTTTATGAATATACAGCTTGAAGATTTAAGTATTTATCCTATTCAGTGATGGAACAAAAATTTGAAGAATGCTGTTTGTTTCTTTCTTATTAAATGCTTATTTATTTTCATCTAGGTAAAGACTGGGTGGGGCTTCCATCCACTGGTTCACTCCCCAGCTGCCTGCAATATCCAGGACTGGGCCAGGCTGAAATGAGGAGCTGGGAACTCTATCCAGGTCTCTCATGTAGATAGCAAGAATTAAATAAGTGAGTCATTGTCTATTGCTTCCCAGTTGCATTATCAGGGAATTGGATCAGAAGCGGAGTAGTGAGCACTTCAACTAGCACTTGAATATGGAATGTGGGCCTCCCAAGCCATAGCTTAACCTGTTGTATATTCTATTTGTGGCTTGTATTATTTTTTATTTTTTAAAAGCTTTTATTTAATGTATGCAGATTCCATAGATACAACTTTAGGAATACAGTGGTTTTTCCCTCCATATCCAACCTCCCAAACCCTCTCCCATCCCACCTTGTACTCCCTCTACCATCCTATCTTCATTAAGATTCATTTTTCAAAGATTGATTTATTTATTTATTTGAAAATCATAGATAAACACAGAGATGAGAGGCAGAGAGAGAGAGAGAGAGAGAGAGAGAGAGAGAGTTCTTCCATCCTCTGGTTCACTCCCAAACTGGCCACAATGGCCAGAGCTGCACCAATCCGAAGCCAGGATGAGTCTCCCACGCAGGTGCAGAGGCCCAAGGACTTGGGCCAACTCCTACTGCTTTCCCAGGCCATAGCAGAGAGCTGGATCAGAAGTGGAGTACCTGGGACTTGAACCCAGCGTCCATATGGGATGCCGGCACTGCAGGCGACAGCTTTACCTGCTACACCACAATGCTGGCCCCAAGATTCATTTTTAAGTAACTTTATATACAGAAGAACAAGTATATACCAAGTAAAGATTTCAACAGTTTGCACACACACAACATATAAAATACTGTTTGAGAACAAGTTTTGCAGTTAATTCTCATGGTAAAACTCATTAAGGACGGAGGTCCTACATGGGGTGTAATGCACAATGACTTCTGTTGTTAATTTAACAATTGACACTCTTATTTATGACATCAGTGATCACCCAAGGCTCTTGCCATGAACTGCCAAAGCTATGGAAGCCTTTTGTGACCAGTATTTAGACAATTAGATTATACTCTGGTTGTTATTGTAGATGGCAGAGTGTTCTCCGAATTTAAAAAGAAATGATATGGGCCAGTAATTTGGCACATTGATTAGAACATTGCTTGTGATACCTTCATCACATGCTGGAGTGCCTATGTCTGAGTCTCAGCTCTGCTTTTGATTACAGTTTCCTGTCAATGCTCACCCTGGGAAGCAGAAGATGACAGCAA
Source organism: Lepus europaeus (assembly GCF_033115175.1). NCBI lineage: Eukaryota > Metazoa > Chordata > Mammalia > Lagomorpha > Leporidae > Lepus > Lepus europaeus. The sequence goes on along the minus strand of NC_084829.1, from coordinate 64,727,769 downwards.
AATTATTTGGGTCCTTGACATCCATGAGGAGGACCCATATACATTTTTTTGGCTTTTGCAGGTATTTGGGGAGTGAACCAGTAGATGGAAGATTTTTTCTCTCTCCTTGCCTTTGAAATATATATATATATATATATATATATATATATATATATATATATGATTAAAATTAAAAAAACAGATACAGTAGAATTGAACTCAATGAAGGAAGAAAGTCATTATAAAATAAGTGATATATTCATTCTTGGAGTACATGACATTTGTAGTTAGAAGAGATGATATGTCAATGCAATTTTCAAAATCAGATTTCAGATTTAACTTTCCACGCTGCTTCAAAAATAGAATCAAAATTTGGGAAAGATAATACAATTTAAAATACAGCAAAGTGGATAGGCATTCTCAAAATCATAGATATGAATCTCTTAATTGTGTTTTAATCCTTAGTTTCAGAGAGCTATTAATTATTGATTAACATTTGTGATTTTCCAAGGTCACAAAATGTTGTGTTCAAATAAAATTCCTAATTATAAAAAAAAAAAAAACATTTGAATCCACTTGTATGGGGTTAAAATTTTTAAAGTTTTCTGTGTTTGAAATGAAAATTAAAAACAATAATATATATTGTGGATTTTTTTTTTTTTTTTTGACAGGCAGAGTGGATAGTGAGAGAGAGAGACAGAGAGAAAGGTCTTCCTTTTTGCCGTTGGTTCACCCTCCAATGGCCTCTGTGGCCGGCACATCTCAATGATCCGAAGCCAGGAGCCAGGTGCTTCTCCTGGTCTCCCATGCGGGTGCAGGGCCCAAGGACTTTGGGCCACCCTCCACTGCCTTCCCGGGCCATAGCAGAGAGCTGGCCTGGAAGAGGGGCAACTGGGATAGGATCCGGCGCCCCAACCAGGACTAGAACCCGGTGTGCCAGCGCCGCAAGGTGGAGGATTAGCCTGTTAAGCCACTGCGCCGGCTTGGAATTATTTTTAAAATAAACTTATTTTGAATTGGCATAATGTCATACAGCATAAATCTATAATATTAATGATTTTAGTTTGATGTTATTAGAAAAAACTAGTTTCAAAATCAAGGGATTATATTTGTTTAAACACATTTTTAAATGCGATTTAATTTTAGGTTGCCCAGAAATGTCACCGAATTAAGGGAAAAGTGTAAAAAAATTATGATGAGCTAATAATTGAGAATTTCAATGAGATAAGGGCAAAATCTTTATCATTGGAACAAAATACATGAGAATTTGAATGGGTACTATGAAGACAGGATCTGATTCACATGTAACTAAGCAGCCTGCATATTTACTGTGTAATTGTCAGTACAGAACATTGACAATTCTGGAATAGTACTGTAGGAGCAGAAGGATGGATGGTGTAAGTTGCTGCTCAATTTGGTAGCGGCCTCCACTTTGCTTACATGGGCATTAAATAAGTTGATTTTATTGAATAGTTAACATAATTGTGAGTGATATGCTCACAATTTGTTCAACACCTTCTGAACTCAATACTTAAGGCATTATTTTGTTTTTGTGACACCTTGATGAACAGCAAAAAGCCAAACAAAAGGGCATTGCCTAATGGACCTTGAAATCTAACATCAGTTATTGAAAGTAAAGAATTCATGAGATAAATAACCCCCTCCCCCCAGGAGAGTATGGAAAAGGGGAACTGTTGGTGCTGTAGGAAACATGCATTTTACAATTCTTATGATGCTAAAGGTGAGGGTTCTGAGTTTTACTGTTTGGAAGTGGAAATGGGAGGCTAGCCAGGGCTTGTGTAGTTACAACCTACTACTAGCACCAACAAATAATGCACATGTTTTCTTTTAAAAATGTGTTGAAGTGTATTTGAAAGGAAGAATGTTTGGGAGAAAAAGAGATACAGAAGACAAGAGTGGGGAGAGAGGAAGAGGGAGGCGGGGGAGGGAGAAGAGAGAGAGAGAGAGAGAGAGAGAGAGAGAGAGAGAGAGATATCCCATCCACTGGATTACTCTTCAAATGCACTTAATGGCAGAATGGCATATCTGGAGCTCAAATGCAAGTCTCCTACTTGGGTGGCAGGGGCCCAAACACTTGAGCCATCACCACTGCCTGGTTGGGTGCTCAGTAGGAGTAAGTTGGAATCTGGAGCAGAGTTCGAACTTGGAACCAAGACCCTCCAATATGGGATGCAGGCATCTCAAGTAGGATCTTAGCTACTAGGCCAAAGCCTTTCCCTAGAATGGGCTTTTTTATCAGGTTGTCCAGATATACAAAACAGGAAAAGGTTTGTGCTTAGACAATGTCAGCACTAACAAATCAAAAATGGAGTTGGAATGTTACTATAATTCTTCCTTGATATTTGATGAAATAAATGAATCATTTTATTTAATTAAAATTGAACTTGTTTAAATAAGTCATTATGATGCTTTATGAGGCCTGAAGTCTGTAGCCAATAAAGAAGGTGAAAACTTTATTGAGTCTTAATTCAACAGTCTAGCCTAGTATTTTTTGAGACATGAAATGTGTCCCCTAGACATTATCAAAAAGGCTTATAACTCCAAGGAGTTCAAGAAGTATTTCTGGGAGGCTTTTTATTATGGCATTAGTATGTGTGGAGATATGTGACCTTGAGTTATATTTTGCATTTGTGTGAGGTAAGAAATTCCAGAAATTCCCAGAGTTTACTCCTCCAAAAGCAGTGATCTTGGATAAAAAGTTATCACTACCATTGGCTGGACAACAGTCAGAAAACTGTCTGTAGCCAAGGGGGTTTAAAAATGTGCAGTATGGTGAGGCCAGCACTGTGGTGCAGTAGGTTAAGCCACCACCTCACGTGTTGGCATCCCATATGGGTGCCAGTTCGAGTATGAGTACTGGCTGCTCCTCTTCCAATCCAACTTCCTGTAAATGCACCTAGGAAAGCAGAAGAAGATAGCTCAGGTCCTTGGGCCCCTGCCACCCATGTAGGAGAACCAGTTGAAGCTCTTAGCTCCTGGCTTTAGCCTGGACCATCCCTGGACTTTGTAGCCATTTGGGGAGTCAACCAGCAGATGGAAGACCCCCCACCCCCACCCCTCACTCTGCCTTTCAAATAAATACATCTTTTTTTTTTTTTTTTTTGACAGATAGAGTTAGACAGTGAGAGAGAGACAGAGAGAAAGGTCCCCCCTCCACCAGCTCACTCCCCAAAAGGCCACCACAGCCGGCGCTGTGCTGATCCGAAGCCAGGACAAATAAATCAATCTTTAAAAACATAAGTCACTCTTCATGCTCAAACTATGTGAATATAAACAGTATAGTGATGCTGTAGTCAAATAAAATATAAATAATCAGATTTTATCAGAAAATATTAGTGTCTTCAACTAAACAAGAGAAAATAAAACTACTTACTTAAAAGATTAATTATTCATAATTTGTGCAGTATCAAACGGGAAGGTAAACACAAATTCTGTGTATATTTCTAACTCAACTCTTTTTCAGTAAATTGGTATTTCTCAGGAATTTGGAAACACTTCTTCAAGATTTGGGGTTTTTAGGTATTATGAAAAGTGTTTAAGATAAAAATAAATCTAAACAATTTAAGATCTGAGAAGAAAAAATCCAAAATTGTCACAAAAAGGGGGGGCTAGTTGCCAATCATAATTTATTATTTCAATGAGCCTTATGGAATGTGCTACAATGAATATTTCTGTCTTTACTGTTGTTGATGTAATCATTAAATTTACAATTCAATTGAAAGTTACATTTTCTAAATTTACCTTAACTTACTCATTGCCTAATCTTCTAACCACTTATTTACTGCAATAATACTATCTTTTCTTCTAATACTAACTACGAGGGGACTAACTACTTATACATCGTTTAATCATCAAAATTAACACAAGAGATTTATAATCTGGAAAAGTCGAGTGAATTGACACAGAAAGGTAATCAATAGTCTGGCTACTACACTCAGTGAAATTTAAAAGAGAAATAGTTATTTATTGTGTATCTGCCACATGCCAGACCTTCTGCTAGTTGTTAAAGTTCAAAGAAGAAAAAACCTATATTCAACTTGTTTGCTCTGAGCTGACAATAAAGAACAGTTAAGCAAAGAAATAAAGGCAGTAGGATGTGAATGGTATAACTGGTAAATGCATTTTTGTATTTTGGGGAGGAATAACATCAATGAATCTTAACAGAGGCTATTATAACTGAACTAGATTTAAAAGAAAAAGTAGAGATTTCCTAGTCAGCCACATATAGAACATTCCAAGCAAGTGACATAGCATGAATCACATGCATCAAGAATGAAGTGCCACAGTTTGATCATGAATACCAAATAACTTAGTCTTGCTTTATTGTAACACATTGATGGCTTCCTGTCCCAATGCAATTCCTCCTTCTTCACAGCTAGTGGAAGTGCACTTACTTACGCCTTTTTTCCCTCATTATCTCTTCGGTAGCTAGCTTTTTCACAAGAGGAAAGTAGCTGCTGTATCTACTGCTCTGGTTGGCAAACACTGTGCGTTTCCTGGTTTCTCTTTCTTGTAGGCTACATAAGAGCTTTCACACTTCCCAGGACTTTTGCAACTAGGCACTGTCACCCTTCACCTACGAGAGCACCTACTTTGGTTACAGGGAGGTCAGTCTCTGCCAGACCAAATGTTATGCTTTTCCTCACATAGCTTGATTGTCTCTGTAGATAACAGGAAGATGTTTCTCAACTTCCATGTATCTTGACAGGTGAATAGCCAGGTAATGTGCAGCAGAACATGCTGTGATATCCTCTGCTATTTGTTCCTCTCTGAGAGAGAGCTGTGTCATACACAACAGCAAACTCTTCTGAGTCACCACTTTTTGGAAAGTTGCCCAATCAAAAATATCAAAATTGGATTATGTGTTATTCAGAAGCAAAGATTCTGTCAGGTCCCTGAGACTTCATGGTTTATTCTTAGTGTTAAGTACTAGTGTAATTTATCTGACTCAAAGTCTCCATTTTGCGTCCCTATGTATGGATCCAATAAGAACAGATTTTAGATTTATTTTATAAACAGAGCAAAATATAGGTCAAAATATAAATTAGACGAGCTCTGAGATTTATCTTTAGTAATTCCTTAGCTTCTTTTCCTTGTTTGCTTGTTTTATTTGTCTTTTCTTATCTCCCTTATTCAAACCTCTATCTTTAATCATCTGAGTTGTTAAGTGCATGCTGCACTTTTTCTTTACTGCTTAAGACACTTCTGATTGATTAGTATTTTCTGTGGATGGAGTCTGACCCTAGATACCAAATACTCATGAAATTGGAGAACTGCTTCCTGCACTCAAGTGTACACAATCACTCTGAAAAGTCAAAGAGAACCTGAGACTAGCACCACTTTGAAAATCAATAGCCATTATTGCAAAAATCAAAGGAAGGAAATGGAAAAGGAAGAGGAGTAATTTTTGCCTAGTCTTTACTATGTATTGGCATCATCTTAAGCAGGTTCATGTATCCAAAATTATTTAAATTTTAACAATCATATGGAAAGGTAGCAAATATTATAATTAATTTTTACAGAAGAAATATATATGGCTCAGTAACACTAAGTATTTACCAAGTCTCAGGAATTCATGTTTATGATGAAATTGCTTACAAATTAATAAGAGGCTATAATCTACAATGAAGGAAAACATTGGAAGCACTAATTGAAGAACAATTGGTTTTCATATCATCTTGTTTCAGAAATTATAATATCTTATATATATATGTGTATATATATATAAGCACTTTCCTGTTGACAGACTTCATTCATACAAATGTTTTTTAACTTTTATGAATATTTTTATGTGAAAATTATGTGAAAAAACTGGGGCTCAAAAACTTCACATCATACAGGTAATAAGATAGCCACTGACCTTGAGAATTATATCATTTTTCTTATCCTACTCCTGGATTGGTTGATAAGCCTTCCCCTGCTAGTACTGAAATATGGGAATTTTGGTCTTCTTTCTCCCTCAATATTGTGTGATTTGAAAAAAAAATACTTAACTTGTCTGTACTGAAGTTCTGTCATCTCTAACATTCCTTTCAACCCCATATGTCTTTGTTTCTAATTTAAGCTTAGAAAGGTGGGACTGATAATGCCTCAAATCATTAGCTCTTTCCTATATCACTTGCACTTAAACTTCATCTCCCTAATCTAAGTTGAATATTCAGGTGCAGTTTTAGACAGGGTCAATGAGTAAGCGATTTTGATACCAGATTTTGTTTTGGAGCCTCTCAAATCACATTTCTTTCCACAGTAAGCACAGCTCTGCTTACAAAAATGTAATACATAAGAGAAAGGTCATATTTTGTAAGATTTGAAAACTATGGAGTTCTTTTTTCAATATAGCAGTGATGTAACAACTTATGACATGCTCAGCATTGGGCAGAAGTAGCTGTCATTACTGTTATAATTTATTAGTCTCCCTTTCTGGATAAGAAAGATGATGGGTTAACATGGGAGCAGGAGGAAATATGCCAAGTCATTGCCCTGCACCTGGGGCTCAGCCTGTTGCTAGTATCTGTAGACCATGCACAGCAATAAATCTATACTGATTAATTAAGTGGTACTGCCCATGGCTCTGCTTGTCAATGAGAAAAAATTTCGCATGGAAACTCCCAGCTCTTAATCAAGCTAATCTCCATTTATGCTTAGATTTGCCTTTCGATTTTGCTCAACAAACATTTATTGCATGCCTTCTATGTGATAGGTAAAATATTAACTGGTAGGAATCTAAAGATAAATAATTTCTGACCGTTGAATGCTTTTGTACTACTGGAAAGAGAACAAAGGAACGCATGGTTATAATACACTGATGAAAATGTTAATGGAATGTTGCATGAATATATAGAATATTCTTGTGGAAGCACACAAAAATTTCAGTATGACTATGCCTAATATGAGGATAAAATCAATAGGAGGATGCACAAAATAGAACAATAAAATTATCCACATGAGTTAGGGCTTATTGATTTAGCATTTGTTGCATGAGAACTTCCTTGTCTGGATACCTCTGGGAAGGAAACATTAGTTGCTCCCTTGCAGTGCACATCTCATAACTTCCAGTTCACTCTTTGAAACTGAGAGCAGGTGAGCAGGTATATCAGCATCTTGAGGGGGTTTTCATTTGTTCCATTCATTTATTCATCTATCCATTCACTTATTTATTTATTTATTTATAAGACGGTAGAGTAAAACTGAGCATATCACAAATGCTGAAGATGTCCACAACCATGATAATTTGGATTTTATTGTTAATTTTCATTATTGCCAATAAAGCCTATAAGAGGCAGGACTGAGTGGGAGAGGGAGGCAGAGACTCAATATCAACAATGTGAGAACACAGCAAACACTAATACTTTCCCTTCTATTCCAAATTGAAGTAATGTTTCTTCTAAAACTGTATTATTCTGCTGAGGAATGAGCTGGCTAAACAGTTCCATCTCTCATCAGCACACCACCCACTTTGCACATTAAGTCCATCCTTCAGTCAAGCCTGTTGCCTCTGCTGAAAGAACCCAGCCCAGCTTGTGGCTAGCTCACCCTGCAGAGAACACATTTCTTCTGCTCAAATTGAACTCAGCTGTGCTATTGCAGATCACAGCATCTAAATGTTTCTCTCAGTCAATGCTGTTACCAGCCTCTGCCTTAACAGGACTTTAACTCAAAGCCCTTCATCTGACAACCTTGTAGACTATTAAAAAATGTATTTTTGGTATGCTTTAATAGTTTCACGAATCCCACTCTTTTAAGATTGCTGTCCTGAAACACATCTTTACGTCAGATGGTGCTTTTTGGTTGCTGTCGTAAGGACCAATGGATAAATGGATCTGAAATATCTGTTAAATGGAGTGGGGTGGAGGTTCCTAGTAATTCCATCATCTTCCAAACATTTGAATTATATTCCCTTATTATATAATATAATATATTCTAGTAAAACCCTCATGAGAGGTCAAAGTTCCCTCTCTACCATTTTGCTGAGTGCCATTGTAGCAGATTCATGGCTGCTGGTCTGACGTGCCTAGAATGAGTTGATACACAACCCCTGTCTCTTTCTCAGAGCTCTGTGTCATTTCTGAAACAATCAAACACCAACTGGATTTCCCCCTGAGCTCATGACTCCGGGGCACCAGTGTCAGCATGTAATAACTCCTCGATGACTATTTCAAAGGCTGCCACAGAGTTTCACTTTGTGAATGAGAGCACGTTAATCTTGACATGAGGACTCAGCCTCCTTTGGGCTTCAGCTATGCAGGATCGTTTGATGGGAGAACTGTAATGGACGAAGAAATGAAGAGAACTCTTGGAGCCTTTGAAGGGATCCTGAACGGACACCAAAACCACTACAAATATGGCAGAGCGAAACATGCTGGTTTCCAACATGAAAGGAGACCATGCTGCCTGACTCTGTTCATCACAATCTCTGTGAGGGTCCTTTATGTTTCAGGCTCTGCTGCCACTGCAGCTGTTGGGCTACTTACTCATGTGCGGATGTAAGTTGCAGGTAAATGTTTGAAATGTGACTCGCTCTGCCTTTCAAATTGCTGTTTCTTGTGGAAGCTGCCATTTTTAAGGGCTGCAGCTGCTACCTATAACCGTGCCTGTGTGCTTTATACTCAGTGTGATTTTTTAGTCTTTTCCTTTAACGAATAGAGGTTTTCCAGAAAAGTTAGCTGTAAGGAAAATCTTATTTTCCCACTGGCTTCTATTATACAGTTAGAATTCTATTTGTTCAAAATACAAAGAAATGACACTTTTCCTGCAGAAGGCTTTGAGGCCATGACTGGCCTATTGACATTCTGGACATGGCAACATGCCGGCATCATTATGTCAGGAGAGAACTGGAGACTAAAATATACATTTTTCCCCCAATTTTGTTCTTGTTTTTAGAGCATTTAGAACTGATTCTGAACTATGAAATTACCCTTCCCTAGGAATTTTTATAGATAGGGAGCCATAAAGAGCATTTTTTCCAACTTCACACTGTCAATTTAAACACAAACTTTACATTTGTTTCTCCTGCTGTTTCTGGAATGCATAATTTTGTTGGATTTGAGTTGCTATGTTGTTTAATAGGCCCTTAGTTTACTGAACTTGAGATTACTTGTTTCTCGTGCTTCAGAAAAAAATAAGATTTAAAGAAATGATTGGACATATATACATATATGCAGTCATCATGGTTTCTAGTTACGAGCTATTTGTCATGGAAGTCGAAATGTGTGAATAAATATTGTTTTCATACCTACATTATGACGTTGTCCAAATACACACATATTGATTGGCATGAAATAAAATTTCAAGTTTCTCAAACCCTAGAATATTCTTGATGAATGGAGCAATGCCAATAATAACCGATGATGCCGTTGATACTTTTGCAGGGACCATCTCAACCTCGTATTCTTGATTCCCAAAGCATATAGAACTTGTTTGACACTTACTGTACAGTCACAAAAGAAACCAGGCATGAAGAGAAAGCTCTGCACCAGGAGTTTGAGAGTAATTGTCTATCTAGACACATCTGTCTAAAAATTGTTGGCAAAACAGATATCTAGAAACTTTGAAATAAAGAATGACATCTCAGAAGTAAAATAACAGAAACTTGTGCATTTAACAATGAAGATTTACCTGGGTCATGTGACAATCATAATCAATGCATTTAATCCTTCAACTGTAAACCCCCCAAAATGGATATTTAAGTCATAATGGCATGCAAACAAGAATCAGAGAATATACAACCACAATGACGAAATAAGATTTTCTAGAAAAGGGCAGAATATTTTGGATCTCTAGATTCATTAATGAACAATGATTATATTCAGTACTATAACTGTGTCCATTTGGGTATTTATATATACCCATATTCCATAAAATACTTAAGGCAACATTTACTATGTTTCATGGGATTTTGTATCATTAAATTATTTTTTTTATCTGACAGGTAGAGTTATAGACAGTGAGAGAGAGACAGAGAGAAAGGTCCTCCTTCCATTAGTTCACTCCCCAAATGGTTACCACGGCCGGTGCTGCGCCGATCCGAAGCCAGGAGCCAGGTGTACCCACCTGGTCTCCCATGCAGGTGGAGGTGCCCAAGCACTTGGGCCATCTTCCACTGCCTTCCCAGGCCACAGCATAGAGCTGGACTGGAAGAGGAGCAACCGGGACTAGAACCCAGTGCCTATATGTGATTAACCAAGTAGCCATGGCGCTGGCCTCTCATTAAATTCTTAATTTAAAAGTTTCTTTAGTAAGGCAATGCATATTTTCATTAGTTTAATTTATCCATTTGACGATATCTCCTGTTTACATCAAAGCATTAAATTGTACACCTTAAATATATACAATTTTATCAACAAAAACTAAAAACCAAAAAATAATTAAATGGAAATTTTCAGGAATCAGTAAAAAGTCGTTGTTGGAATTTTAATTCATATAAAATTCTAAACCAGATTTAATTATATTCGGATTTTTATAATAAAATCATCAACTTACTACAATTTATAAACAATTTATTAAATTATTTTCTATTTTTAAAATATATTGGAAGGGCAGAATGACACATAGAAAGAAACACAGAGATAGACAGAGTTTTCCATCTGCTACTTTGCTCTCCAATTGCCTACAGTGGTCAGGGCTGAAGCCAGTAGCTCAAAACTGAATCCATGCCTCCCAAGTAGTTGGTAGGGATGCAAGTACCCAAACAACACTGGCTGCTTCCTGGGGTATGCATTAGTAGGAAGCCGGGATCTGATGGAGAGCTGAACTCAAACCTAGGCACTCTTATATGAGCTATTGGTGTCACAAAAGGTATCATAACCATGGAACCAAACTCCTACCCCTTAAATTTATTTAAAACGACTACTCATGTGATCCTTCATATAGATACTAGATTCTATTTCAAATGTATGTCAACTAAAATATATAGCCATTTGTACTTCAGTGTTCTGGTAATTATACATGAACATGAAAATATTTTCCAGCATATGGAAGTATAATTATTGTAGCATGCAGGATAGTAGCATATATTTCAACGTTTCTATGACAGATAATAGAACACAATCAGTTATTAACCTCCTTTTAAACTTCATTTACTCCTCTTGCTTAAAGATAATTAAAAGCTGGATATGAAATAATACTATTTAATATTTTGCCCTCAAATCTTAGACTTAAGAATAAAATATAAGTAGACTACTTAGTCCAGTATTAAAAAGAAACAGAAATTCAACTATTAGAAATGGAAAATTTATGGAGTAAACAGAGCCGCTTTTGTCCTACCTAAAGTATATGAAATATTCCAGAGTAAAGACACGCCAAAATCCTCAATTTGCAGTGATAAACATGCCAAATGTTGCCATTTGTCTCAAATAATTTATATTAAAGTTAATGGGAACCAAACATCTGAAAACGAACATTTGTCACTTTATACAAATGTCTGGCAAATTTTCATTACACTTAATCTTCATGCTGTTAGGTAATAAGATTTTTTTTCTTTCCAATTTACTAGTCAGATAAATGAGAGAGGATTACCTCTACTGGAAATTTAACTGAGAATGATTTGGCTCCCTGATACTACTAAATAACAGCCTGCAAGAAGTTAATGCTCTTGTGAAACCCATAGTAAAGAAAAATTGCATCTATAAATTCAGTAGAAAAAATAGTAGAAAAAGAATGAATCCCTGATTATGAAGCTGTATCTGTATGCAACACACTGTAAATAGAAGGAAAAAAAAAAGATAAAACAAAACAGGCACAACTATTTAAGTGTGTTCTCTGTTCTGTCTTCAGGTGATTCAGTAATATTATGTATGATATTTGATCCATAATTTTAGATTGAAATGGAAATATGAAATGAATATTTTTATTATGAACTGACAGCACAATTATCAGCAGGAAACATGAACATATTTCAACTTTTACCAGAAACAGCATTTGCAACCTGGCTTCATTTCAGTTAAGAGCATTCTGTCAGAGGACCAACATAATCAAATCGATCACACCCTGAAAGGGGATTCACAAGGATAGGCTGACCATTGATTACTATTTTTTTGCAAAATAAGTTCAATGCCACACCACTATACTCCTTATAGGATTAGGGTTAATTTCTATAGCATAGATAAACAATGGTTTTCCTCGCCAACAGCTGTGAAACTGAATTTTTATATTTTACTTCACACATATTGTATTAAGGGTTCAGCAGGTAGATCCCTTGGATTTATGATTTTCAAAGCCCTATTAAACTTTTAAAGCTTAGGCTTCTTTCTGCATCTCTGCATTTATTTTCTAGAGTTTTTGCTGACTCTTTTGCAAGAGGTGCAGTTGCAGCTTCTGAGCTCCTTTGGCCTCCATTTCCTCTGTAATCTTAAGTCATATGTCAGCTGAGGAGCTGCCTGCTGCTTGGGATCTTGATGAATCTGCACGTAACCACCCATTAAGGGCCAATGCAGTTTTGACAGCCTTCAAAGCTACTTGGGAGCTGTCAGGGGGTCTTACAGTATCTGAGCCTCTCCTTTATTGTAATGTTTCTTGATGGTTGTCCCTGCATCTTCAAGGTATCAGCTCTTCCCCTCCTCCTTGCCTTTCTAGCAACTCAATATCTCACCCCATTATCAGTACCAGGCACGTCATTCACATAGAACATATGTGAATTCAGCAGCCTGTTTTGAGAGTGTTGGAGACCCAGAGAACTGATCACCCTTGATTCACTTAAACTGGTATTCTCAGTTTTGTTCTTTTCTCTCTTTCTGCTGTCTGAATTTCCACACTCTTCTATCGTTTTTGGTGCAGTATATTATCACATATTGACAAGGAAGAAAGGGATAGTAAACTTTCTCTTCTAAAAGTATTCTTCCAAACGCACTTCCATGGAATGTAATCTTTCTGAGGACCCCTTGTGGTAGTAGTTAAATGTATGACATTTTCTTCTGTGTGTTAACAAGTTATAACATCATTATTAGTTTTTTTTTTCTTATTAACCTAGAACTCACACAAATAAAAGATCAATTAACATTTAGGAAAAAATATGAATGCTAAGTTACAATTGCTTGTATTCTTTGAGTCTATAAAGTTGATATTGTGGGTGAAAAACTTAGTCTTTATAGATTGAAACACATGATATTTTCAAATGTCTGAAGCTTCCATTCATCAGTTCAGCAGGGTTTCAAACTATCTTAACTGTTCCAGGTGCTATTTTAGACCCCGAAGACCTGGCAACAGAAAAAGAGACAAAAAATGCATGGAAAAAAAGAAAGCAACAGATTACATGCAAATACACACACATACTCACACACACCCCATGTATGTGCACATACATGCACTCATTCATATGCAGTTGGAGATTATAATAAAACTACAAGAAATAGGCCGGCGCCGTGGCTCAATAGGCTAATCCTCCTCCTTGCGGCGCCGGCACACCGGATTCTGTCCCGGTTGCCCCTCTTCCAGGCCAGCTCTCTGCTGTGGCCCGGGAGTGCAGTGGAGGATGGCCCAAGTGCTTGGGCCCTGCACCCGCATGGGAGACCAGGAGAAGCACCTGGCTCCTGGCTTCGGATCAGCACGATGTACAGGCCGCAGCGGCCATTGGAGGGTGAACCAACGGCAAAAAGGAAGACCTTTCTCTCTGTCTCTCTCTCTCTCACTATCCACTCCTCCTGTCAAAATAATAATAATAATAATAATAAAACTGCTATTAGCCAACTAAATATTCTAGAAATAAAGTAAAATACACTGTAAAGATGAAAATTCATCTCAATGGACTCATCAATAGGCTTAACACAACTGGGGAAATAATTGGTAGTCTGAGAGATGGGCTGATAACAATTGTTGAAAAGTGAAACACATGGAAAGAAAAAAAGCTTGACAAAAACAACCAGATGAATTCTGCCACAAGAAAACTAGACACTGATTATTCTAAATGTGAGTATATGTCAAGCAATCTAACAACCAGGCCACTGGAATTCAAGAAAAGGAAAATAGAGATGACAACAAAAATAATATTAGAACAGAGAATATTGGAAATGTTGTGAAAATACTGAAAGACATCTAAGCGCAAATTCAAGAAAAAGGCATTTTACTTATAAAAGAATAAAGATAAGAATTGTGCCAACCTCTGCTCGAATCTCTAGAAAGCAAAAGATAATGATCTACATCATCTTTTTCTACTAAAACCAATAAAAATAGTCAAGCAATATTTTACATACAGAAAAATATGTATTTTTAAATTAGAAGCTAAAAAAATCTAATGAACATACCTTCAGATAACCAAAATCAGAGTATTCATAATCAAACAAACCACTTTTGGGGAAAAATATGATACCAGATATGAATCTACATAAAGAAATGGAGAGCTCTGTAAATGGCAAAATAGACACCCATTGGTTTCTCACTTTCACTTGTTCTAAATAATAATTTACTTTTAAAATTAAAATGGTAATACATTATATAGCATTCATAATATAACAAAAACAACATTATGACACAGAAAACTAAATATTTGGAGGAAGGAAATTGAAAACATATAATTCTAAGAGGAAATATGATAAATTATATCTTCCTTCTTGCTTTTTTAAGTGCATTTCTTAATTTTGTAGAAAAGAGTGATTTTATTAGAATAATGGGGTATACTAAAGAAATGGACTGACCATTAAACTTTTGTAACATTGTAATACAAAGGTTTATTCTTGTCATATACGAATTGAGTAACTCTTCAAAGCTATATGTCTTTAATGAAACAAAGACCCCCCAAATTTCCACCATATGCTTAGCTTAGCCCATCATGTGCCTTCCAATGTCACCTTAATAGACTAACAGAAACGATGGGATGATATATATATATACCTGCTTTTTGTTCCTTCTACTCACATTTGAAACACATCATTTCTTTGGTTAGGATCAGTCACATGCCTTGGTTACCATTGCTTACATGGATGTGGGCAGGTAAGTATAATGATGTGCTTTCCACATATTAGACTGGCAATTTTTGCAAAAAATGTCAGTAGATGAACTAGTGATTAGCATGTACTCAGTGTGTTGTCTCAAAAATATGAACCCTATATAGTTTAGTTGTTTAATAGCATGTAAACAGTTTAATCCTCCATCTATGTATCTTTCATCTTTTATCTCTTTTATCTATCATCTATTCATCTTCATCATATATCACCTAATTATATCCTAGCTTCATTGCATTTAAGAAAGTCTTTTAATAGAAACATGATTAAGAAAAGTTAGTATCTATACATGACACCTACTTTGATCTGATTATATAGCAGAGCACATAGATTGATTTAATTTTTTGCTTTCTTTTCAAAAATAGTTTATATATCCTCAAATTTCATGTAGCATTACAAATGTCTACATTATTTTAAAATATGTGTTGCTACATACCAATGCAGTTGATGATTTTTAAGATCAGTGATTAAAATGTTTGCATAAAGTTTCAGATTGCTATACAGTAACAGATTAGGCGAAAATGTCAAAGTTCATTACTTTAATTTCTGAAGTATGAATATTTATGTCCTTATATCAAGTGTTATGTGGGAAACTAGAAGTTGTATTCATATGAAAATGTTTTTCCTTGTCTTCTGAATACCCTAGTAAAAAAATGAAGTTTATCAATTGAAATGGCCATGATGATTTTTTCTTTTTTTTTCTTAGAGCACAAAAAAGGACATCCTTTCCATTGTGGAAAAGTTGAATTACAGCACCTTTCTTCAAATGTTCCTGCTAAGTTTAGAGCCAAACTGATAGACCAAATTAACTCACTGGTTGGAGTATGCCAAACAAGTTCCAATATAGAGAACCCAGTAATTAAGTTAGTAAAAATTTCTGCAAGATTACTATACTATATGTATATTAGTGTAGCTTCTTTGGTTTTTGATTAATAGTAAGTAGATGAGAGAGAGGAGTGATATATGTTGACCCTATGTGTTTCTCATGGACTTGGCCTTAGGGATATGCTTTTCAACACATACACAGTGCACAAACACAAGCACAATCGTTTGTGATGTGTAAGGATAGAAGATAGATGAATAAGGGATATCTTTGTCTTATGAACAAAAACCATATAACATAACCCAGAATATTCTGGATAAATATATAAATCATTTCCCTTTAGAAAGGAACCACCTAAATTTCTTTCTTAATATTATATGAAATTCTATTTATTCTTAAACTTGTTATCAGTCACTTTAGAGCAGAGGTGATCTGGAACAAAGCTTTACTGTTCCATAATAATTGATTCAACTTTCTGTTTTTTAACTAAAATTATTAATTTTACTTTCAATTCCAAGGAGAAATTGTCACTATTATCTTTAAAACTTGCCAATATTATCTGTAAAACGTGTATTGATTTTATGCCCTTCAATGTAAAGTTTCAATTCTTTTTTTATCTTCTACAGCATTTAGCATGATATCTGCCACATGGAAACATCTCTACTGATATTTATTGAAAGAATTCATAAAAATATGTTGGTTGTATTAAAATATCATAGAACATGCTTTTATATATTTATGTCATTAATAGTTTTAATCCAGTTAAAATGTTCTAAGACATATATAGTTCCCTTTATGAGACTTTTCAGATAAATTTTGAGTTTTTAAATGAAATTTGGAGCTTATTGACAGTGTGTTAATTTAAAGGTCACTTCCTGTGGGCTTCTCATTTGCCACCATGTAGACATCTGGTGGAACAATTAATTTTCATGAATTTATTGATAACAGAATAAAAGTCAGAAATCATTTTAAGTGCAAAAAATGTATTCCATAGTTAGAAAATTACCCTTTATGAAGCATGCTGTAATTTACAGTAATTGGACAATTACTATATCTTTGCTGGTATAGATTTCTTCACTAATTATGCAGAAATATTTTTATGTGCCAGAAAAAACCTTTTTCAGGCAAATATTAAAATATTAACTTCTCCTCTGTGAATGAATTTGAGGAAAAGTGTTTATAATAAATGTAAAAAATATAATTGTTTAAAGGGTATAAACTGATGATCACTCTGACAGTATAAGAGGAGACATTGCTTCACTTTTTATTCTTTAATTCTCAATAACCACTGCTGTGATCATGGGTAAAACAGTATCACATGATAAAAGATTATTAACAATAATAAATGTGTAATGGGAAATTATATCAGATTCAGTGAGTTAATTTCTATTTGAAATACACAGAAACTATAAGCTGCCTTGTATTCCTAGCTATTTAAACTATCCCCTTAACTTGTTTCTTTCCATTAGGGTTGCCAAGAAGCATATCTGAAAGCCTCCATCTTGCAGGTGAAACAAAGGCTCAGTGGAACAAATGATTCAAGGGCACATATTTGGTAAATTACAAATTTTGGAATGAGTAAATGGCAGTCTTATCTACATTTAGATTCTGGTTGACTTTCTTTTTTGATATACTTCCTAAATTTATGTTGAATTGAGTAGTACAGTTGTCAGGTAAAATGTAAATCATTCAAATTCATATTGTTGGTTAACAGACAAGTTTTAAAGAATACATATATCCTGAAAATTGCTTGGGTTTACTTACTGTAAAAAAAAATTTTTTTTCTGTATCTAAAATGGTAAGTTCACTCAGCATTTTGGCTTTCCTTTGGTTGATTTTGTCTCATCCTGACAATCCCACTAAGAGGGAGATACATAGACAACTCAATGTTAGGAAGCTGAGCAAGGAGCACTTTATAGGTGAAAAATGAGAATAATTCTGTATATTGCAGAGATCAGCTATACATTCTGGAAATACTCAAAACACTTTAAACCTGATTAAGAACCAATAGAATAAATAAAAAAGTAAATAAAGATATCTCCAGCAAAGAATAATATGCAAAATCAATGGTCCATTTTTATTTTATTGATTTCCACTTTGATCCAAGTAATATCAGTGTGTTCGTTTGTGCTTTTTATTCTTTTACTCAGCAGTAATTCAGTTGTCTGCTAAGAACCAGACATATTATACTCAGCTGTGTGGTGATCAGGATAGAAAAGCTCAGAGGTGGCCATAAACATAGCCTCACTATTCATCTGGTTTCCATGCTAGCAGTGGAGAGAAAGGTACTGATTGACATGAAGACTTTATGGAAACAAATTCAAATGCTCAGATCTTGAAAGCAGATCAACTTTTGACTCTGCTACTTAACTGTATGACTTTAGATAAGTTACTTAGCTTTACTCTTTAGGGTAATTCACCTGTCAATACAGGCCAATAATTTACTTTAGAGTTTTTGTAAAGAACAATGACAATATGTTTAAAGTTCTCATTATAGTTCGGCACAAAATAAGCATTTTCTTATGTTAGTGTTTTTTTTTTTGTTGTTGTTGTTGTTACTATTGATACCATGCATTTGATCAAATTGAATAAGTCCAGAAAAAATAAGTTTCATCTGAATAGGATTTAAAAGGTATACTACCAAGCATAGCTTTTAAATATACTCATTTATTAGTACCAGAAATTTAGGGTTTCAAAAAAGAAGGACTGGTATTGTGGCATAACAGGTAAAGTGGTGTGATGCTGACATCTCATTTGGGCACTGGTTCAAATTCCAGTTCTTCTACTTCTGATACAGTTTCCTGTTAATGGCCTGGGAAAGGCAGTAGAAGATGATTCAGCTGCTTGAGTTTCTGTCACCCACATGAAAGATGTATCTGGATGGTGCTCCTGGTTCCTGGTTTGAGCCTGGCCCAGCCCTGGCTATTGCAGCCGTGTGGGGAGTGAAACTGAGAATGGAAGATCTCTCCAGCTCTCTTCTCTCCCTGGTTTTCCCTCTCTCTCTGTAACTCTGACTTTAAAATAAATAAATAAACCTTAAAAAAGAAATATATGATTTATTGAATAAAAAAGATTAATAGAAGACCTGAAACCCTCAATGGTTTTACAAATTAAACATTTTCTCTCTTCTGTCCTTCTACTAAATTTATTCTGCTTTGCGTTTGGAAGGAAATGTCACATGTGCATGCATGTACACACAATTAGCATAATACGTTTAGAAATGTTTTATTTATGTATATACTGTGGAGCCTTGCTTATTGTTTATCCTGCTTCATAGAGACTTGTGACCTCGTTTTGTTATATTAAAAGTCTTCAAAATCATCCCCATGAGTTTTTTGATAGATTTTTATAGAGACCAAACTGATCAGTTGTAAATTTTAAATTAGAATTGCAAAAGCTAAATTATAATTCTGTTAATATAATCACAAAAGTGACCATGATCCAAACTCTTGAAAATATAGATAGATGTAAGCTTATTTAATCAATATTTATAAGATATATTTCAATTAGATTCAGGCAATTTAATATTGCTATAATTTGCTAAAGGGATCATCCAAATAACTCCTTCAAAACAAGAGGAACAAAGGGAGAACAATATGAACAGCACATGAAATGAACCAGACAACTCCACAATGTCATCAATGCTTAATATGGATCCTTAGGAACTCACACTAACAGGCCTTTTCTGACTTTTTTTACACTGAATTCAACTTCTTGAAGGATATTCCCTCAGAAAATAGTAAGAAGATTACAATATTATTCAGGAAATACAAATATATTGCTCTAATAAAGTATGCTCTTTGCTTTGCATGGTTTGGATATTTGTGAATTTCATTTCCAATTGTTTAGTTAAAAAATGCCTGTCCTTCAATAACTTGATTTGAATAAGAGGCAAAGATGGCTTTTCACTATTTAATACACTGATTACTATATTAATAATTCATTTCATGATCAGTAACAAATAACATCACTCCCTTCCAAGTTTGTCAGTGATTGGCTACATTTAATCAGTTCACATATATAAAAGCTTATAGTTGTGTTGCCCTCACGTTTTCAATTGATGCACTCATGAAGTATTATGAAGATAGGTAATCAAAGAGTTAATTGCCCTACAGGGTGAAAGTACACTGGAGACAAAACGTTCAAGAACTAGAAGTAAAATTTTAGTCAAATATAAATGGAGTTACATGAGCACTAGCTGATGTTGGAAGTGTTGACATTGTCTGCAGTTGAAGAACTAGATATGTAGCCACAGGAACTTATTCAAGGTGAATGTATTGACATAAATGAAGAAAGTGGTCACGATAAAAAGGATAAAACTGTTTCAGAGGAAGTATTACTTGCAAAACTTTTATAATAAAGGAACACTCTGGGATTTTTATGACATTGAAAGCTCAAAGGATGAAATGTTGGAAACTAGTCCAAACTTAAAAAAGGAGTATGACAATCTGCCAAGATACAGAAATTATTCTTATTCTGTGCATGTTATGCTACAAGGAGCCAAGAACTATTCAAAATACTCATGAATTGGTTCTAAATTCCTGCACTGATTTTTTTTAAAAGGCTTTTATTTATTTATTTGAGAGGCAGAGTTACAGGTAGACAGAGGGAGAGGCAGAGAAAAAAGTGTTCCATCTTCTGGTTTATTTCCCAAATGGCCACAATGGCCAGAGCTGAGCCGATCTGAAGTCAGGAACCAGGAGCTTCCTTCAGGTCTCTCACATGGGTGCAGGGACCAAAGGACTTGGGCCATCTTCTAGTGCTTCCCAGGCCATAGCAGAGAGCTGGAACAGGAGAGGAACAGCCAGGACACGGACCAGTGCCCTAATGGGATGCCTGTGCCACAGGCAGAAGCTTAGCTTACTACACTGCAGCTCTGGACCCAACATAGATGATTTTCATATTGTCCAGAAAGTCCAATCTTTTGTCTTATCAAAAAAAAAAAAAAAAGAGTGATGCAACATTTCACAAAAAAATATCTTAAAGAACCAAAAGTTAGGCTTATCATTATTTAGAACTAACCTATTTTTGACTCATTCTTGAAAAATGTAAAAATCCTTTCAAATTCACTGCCTTACTCCCTACTTCCCACTCCATTGGGCTCCTTGGGATTAACAGAGTGCTGTTTTCTATTCCTTAGAGATTGCTTTCAAGTTAGTATTCTTTTTCTTTTCACTTTTCAAAGAATAGCCATGTTCTGATTTTTCAACCTATGACATTTAATTTAAATACATTTTTTTTCTCTAGAGAGAGCTTGCATAATTGTTTGAAACAAACTACCATGAATTCAAAATGTGGGGCATTTATCCAGCTTGATCATCAGAGAGATCTCAATCATAATTTTGTATCTTCAATTTGAAAGATATTCCATGCCTCATTTTATTAGGAAATTTTTGCTATTATTTCTTTGGCTTTCTTTTTTTGAGGTAAAATAATCTAGTTTAAAGCATTATTAGCCAAGTTCTACATAAAACAAACTTGTTGCAGTACAACATATTTAATTACATATTATGGGGCATATTTTGACAGGTGCCTTGTAAATTTTTAATCTTAGGCTAAATTTATTATCAATTGGATTTCATTATTGTTGAGTTGTGAAACTCATTCAGAAAATTATGATGCTAAGTTCTGTGTCACATGATTCTTCCAAATGGATTTTCACAAGGACTCTTAGTTATGACTGCCTGATATCATTATTAAAGTCTTCTCTAAAACTCCAAAAATTAATGCCAATGAAACTGGAACATGTCCCTCTGAATTTTGGTCTAGGAGGTCTTTATTCCAGTCTGTCATCAACATCCTAATCTTAGGTGTTTAAATTTAACTGAAAAGTGATCCCTGTTATATAAGAGTGGGAATATGAGTGGGAGAAGATGTACAATTCCGCACATACTCAGTTGAACTTGCCCCTAACGGTAGAGTTAGAAACGTGCCAGGGGATTCCAATTCAACCCCATCAAGGTGTCATGTATCAATGCCATCTCACTAGTCCAAGTGATCAGTTTCAGTTCATAATTGATCATAATGATAGGATTAAGAGTCAAAGGGATCACATAAACAAGACTAGTGTCTTCTAATACTAACTGATAGAATTAAAAAGAAGAGAAGGAAAAAACGGGGCCATCAAAGAAGGAGGTACCTTTCTCTAAAGGGAGGAGAGAACTTCCACTTTGACTATGACCCTGTCAGATTAAGATCGAAGTTGGTGAACCCTAAAGGCTTCCATAGCCTTAGCAACTCATGACTAGAGCCTAGGGAGATTATTGACGCCATAAACAAGAGTGTCAAATTGTTAAATCAACAACAGGAGTCACTGTGTACTTACATCTCATGTGGGATCTGTCCTTAATGTGTTGTCCAATGTGAAGTAATGCTATAACTAGTACTGAAACAGTATTTTTACACTTTGTGTTTCAGTGTGGGTGCAAACTGATGAAATCCTTACTTAGTATATACTGAATCGATCTTCTGTATATAAAGATAATTGAAAATGAAAAAAAACCACTTGATTTTAAATTGGAAATTGCATAGAAAACTAATCAATTTTTGAAAAATATCGTGTAGGATCTCTGTCCTTAATGTGCTGTACATTTTGATTTAATGCTATAACTAGTACTCAAACAGTATGTTTCACTTTGTGTTACTATGTGGGGGCAAACTGTTGAAATCTTTACTTAATATATACCAAACTGATCTTCTGTATATAAAGAGAATTGAAAAGGGGAGAGGGAGCGGGAGAGGGGAGGGTTGCGGGTGGGAGGGAAGTTTAAAAAAGAAAACTCTTAAAAAAAAAAGCAGTGAAGATAGCGATTATGTATACTAGCTAAAAGATTATATAACAGGAATTAAAGGAGAAATTTATTGTATCTAAATTTATTAAATTTATATGACAAATTGCATAATATATTTAGACAAAATAGCTAGTCAGACTTATCTAATTGAATGATTGGGCAATAAGACTAAAAATTTCTGAAAATGAGATGCAGTCATAACTTAGATATAAGTAGTAGATTACCTATTTAGGTTAAGGGTCAGATAGGAGATTTTTACAATTTTTAAGAAATTGTAAAAGAGATGTCCACATTAGTTCTAAAATACTTTTCTTTATCATTTTGAACATGATTATTACTTAGAATGTTCATATGGTTTTTATAGTTGAAGCATTGAAAAATCAGCTCTGGATTAACTAAAAGCAAATATACCTAAGGACTCTAATGACATTGTGGCAGATGTAATTAGCCAATTTAATATTTAAGACAAATAAGGCATTAAAAGATTTATGAATTCTACCAAACTCATACAGTACATATGTGATAAAGCTAATAAATCAACTCAAGTCAGTTTATTGTACAACTACTTTTTCCTTTCTAAGTGATTAGATGCTACCATATGTTTTGGGTATTTAGCTATGTTTTGCTTTTCTTGGTGCATCTGATACATTTCTAATTTTGCCTTTTACCTTATATTATTACTACATCAATGAAAAAGAAAATGGCATGATTCAAAAGATCATCTCTTTGTCTCAAAAAATGTCTTTTTCAAGAGGGAATCTCTTCCCCCCAATTCAGATTTTTCAATGTTTTTGCTCTGATTATTTATTCCATGCTTTCTTTTTCATTTCTACAATAATAACATTTTTGAAATAGAGGGTATTTGGTCACCTAATATTTATATGTTTATTACAGTTGCTATTTTTTAAGATTTATTTATTTATTTGAGAGGTTTAGTTACAGAAAGAGAGGGAAAGGTAGAGAAAAAAAGTCTTCTGTCTACTGATTCACTCCCCAAATGACCACAATAACAGAGCTGACCTGATTAGAATCCAGGAGCCAGGTGTTTCTTCTTGGTTTCCTACATGGGTACAGGTGCCCAAGGGCTTGAGCCATCTTCTACTGCTTTCCCAGGCCAAAGCAGAGAGTTGGATCGGAAGTGGAGCAGCTGAGACACAAACTAGCGCCATATGGAATGCTGGTGCCACAGGCGGAGGCTTAGCCTCCTACCAGCTGCCACATTTTTATATTCAAAATTTAAAAAGTAAAAACATCACTTTCTACCTGAATTCTCAGATAACTTTGATGATTAAATGGTAGAAATGTACACACTGTATAAAATATAATTATATGTTGACTCTTCCTTTCAGTGTTTGTGTAGACTAGTTGACAAAAATATGAGTAAAAAATAAAGTTACAGTACTTTCAATAAAAGATTACAATTTTCTATTCAAAGGAAAAGAGCCTTTTGGGTGTTTATTTTAGCTGTTTTTAACTACATTTGTTGTTTTAAGATGGAAGAAAATGGCACTCATCAGAGATGCACATTTTAGATATAGCCATATAGTCATGGAAATGCGCATAAATTGACTAAGGCTGAAAAGAAAATAAGAAATAATTATCTTATTCAGCATAATGGGAACTATGAGTCATTCTTTTCTTTCCGTCACTTGTTCTTCTCCTTTGTTCCCTATTTTAGTTAATTGCAACATCCTCCTCTTGCCCTTTCAGCTTGTAAAATATGGAATTATCATATCATTATATTCTAGTATCATACAATCTAGACCCTAACATTGTTTCTTGAAGCCTGCATGGACTCCTATGCTTCTGTAACATTTTTTCATGGCATTTCTCAACCCAGAATTTTAATTTCTCAATTTAACACAAATGTATTCTTCATACTTTTTAGAGACAGAACAGATAGATTCTGCTTTATGATATCTTTTTTTCACAATGTTACATAGGAATATTTTCTTTTGCCCTCTGCTGACTTCATAGTGCTTTCTTTAGAGACCCTTAATGTTTTCTATCTTGTTTTAACTCACCAACTAAACTTATCTAATTCTTACCCCTTTTTTGTACTTTAAGATGCATACAGAGTTCAACGTGTGCATAAAAGCTCAATAATTGTTAACTGAGTGATGAAGTACTCTGATGCATTCTTTCAAGGTAGAAACATAGTAGGAGTAAATTAGATACTTTTGGAGGCTGCAGTGGCTTTGATTTATTTTGCTTTTTTCAAAGGTTTATTTATTTGATAGAGCTATAGATAGAGAGACAGAGAGGGGGAGAGAGAGAGAGATCAATCTTTGTTCCACTGGTTCACCCTCCTGAAATGGCCTCATCAGCCAGGTCAAAGTCAGGATCCAGGTGCTTCTTCAGTGTCTCCCAAGCAGGTGAGGGGCCCAAGGACTTGGGCCATCCTGTGCTGTGTTCCCAGGTGCAACCCATATGAGATGTCCCTGTCACAGGCAGCAGCTTTACTTGCTATGCCATGGTGTTAGCTCTAAGTTTGAATTCTTAGCAGGTTTTATGAAGACATTTGTAGTTTCCTGGCACATAAGCTGTCTGGGGGCAAAGATCACATAGTGGGGAAATCTCATTAGTAGGTCCTGGTCCTATCATTAATAGCCCAAAGGCTATAAACTGAGGGCAGGATTACCATCCACAGGTATTTTTGAGTGCTTTCAGTTATCAATAAAGCACAATAAGATAGCTTTGTTTTGTTTTGATTTCACAAATATAGAATCTAATTGCAAATGCTATAAAAGTAGCAAAATAAAACATTTGGAATATCATTCCTAAGAGGAACATAGCAACTTATTTCAATGAAAATAATTGTATGATTTTTCTCTTTGAATTCTTGTCACTGAGTATATATGATTCCTTAAATCATGCCAGGGTTTTCATATAAAATGTTTTAAAACAACATAACCTATCTTTGAAGAGAAAGATGTCTTGCAAAGCACCCATACATCCTTGTATTGAGTGAAGTATAGAATCAAAGTAAATTACACAAACTTGAATACATTTATTCCATAGTTGAGGCCCTAATTTTCTCCAGTATGGCTAATAAAACATTAGTGCAGGAATGTAGCATTTCTACTCTTGCAGTTAAAAATTGGTCTGTGGATCAAAACCATTGACATCACCAGTGGACATTTTAGAAATGCAGAATGCCCGCTCCCTCCTCTACTTATGGCAAGAGTACCAGCAGTTTCACAGGAACCCATATTATTCCTGTGCTTGTTCACATTTGAGAAGATCTAGTCAAGTGAAAGTGGTAATAAAGGCAACACCTTACTCTCTTGCTGATCCAACAGAAGCAGTTAAAGGGTTCCGAGTCACATGTCACATGTAAATAATAATGAACTGGATCTAGGGAATTTGCAGAACACAAAGCAAAACAAAGACACCTAAGAGGTGTTGTATCTATTTTAAATTCCAGGAGATGGAGTCAATGAAATCATGCTTCATTAATTGGTAGATTAAATATATATAAAATCCTTTACCTTACAGTCCTCAACATATCCATTAACAATAAAAATGTGAAATTTTTCACAAATGTTGGTGCTGAAAAGCTAATCTATATTTTAAGAACAAATACCAGAATGATGGCCCAACTCTCCAATCATAAAATAATGTCAAAGAACGGAAAATTTTGATTACTCTGATTTAATCAGTACACGTTGTATAAATGTATTGCACTTTGACTATGACCTTGTCTAAATAAGATCAAAGTCTGCAAACTCAAACAGCTCCCATAGCCTTGGCAACTCATGAGGAGAGCCTCGGGTGATTACTGAAGCCATAAACAAGAGTGTCAATTGTTAAATCAACAACAGGAGTCACTGTGCAGTTACTCACCATGTAGGATCTCTGTCCTTAATGTGTTGTACAATGTAAATTAATGCTATAACTAATACTCAAAGAGTACTTTATACTTTGTGTTTCTGTGTGGGTGCAAACTGTTGAAATCTTAATGTATACTAAATTGATCTTCTGTATATAAAGATAATTGAAAATGAATCTTGATGTAAATGGGATGGGAAAGGGAGCAGGAGATGGGATGGTTGTGAGTGGGAGGGAGGTTATGGGGGGAAAAAGCCACTATAATCTAAGAGCTGTACTTTGGAAATTTATATTTATTAAATAAAAGTTAAAAAAAGAAAAGTGACATTGTTACCAATAAATGCATACCTCTATTGTTAATAAAAATTTTTAAATTAAAATAAACCTGCTGTATACTTTCAGACACATTGTATGAAGTACACCATAAATAATCTCTATATCTCTAGGCCACATGCCACTACTTTATTTTTTATTTATTATTTTTTAAAATTTAACTGAAGGGCAGAGCTACAGAGAGAGGTTGAGAGACAGAGGAGAGAAGACCTCCATCTGCTGGCCCACTCCCAAAATGGCTGCAACAGCTGGGTCTTGGTCACAGCAAAGCCAGGAGCCAGAAGTTTCCCACCGGTTTTCCACAAGGATTCCGGGGCCCAAGAATTTACACCATCTTCTGCTGCCCTCCCAAGTATATCAGCAGGAAGCTGGATCAGAGGTGGAGCACCTGAGTCTCAAACTGGTGCCCATAAGATTTGCAGGAGTCTAAGGTATAGACTTAAACTGCTATGCCACTAAGCAATCCCATGTCATCTTACACACTGTGGAAGACAGTGTAACATAAAGTATATAAAGCATCTGAACAACATGAAAGGAACTACACGCTCTGAGAATTAAGGCAAGTTATCAGGCTCCCATTTTGATCTCTATTTGGCCTGTAAATCTTAAAAAAGTCAGGTGATCCTTTTTCCTAGTTTATAGAAGGTTATAACTTGCAGCTTGATTAGAAGCAACAAACCATACGTAGGAGGACGTGGTGAAGCATGATAGAAAAAGGCTTTCTGACAATATTGAGAAATGACAGCTGACAGCATGACATTGAGAGGTTCAGAAACTTCCAAGCATTTGCAGAAATGTGCTGTGGGTTTCAGCACAGAACAGGAATGAAGATATTCAATGATGGCGATGAGTCATGAAGAAAATGACTACATTATGCATAGTGTCCTTTGTTAAGGGAAAAATGAAAACTACTCTGCACTTTTTGGAAAATTTTCTATCCAAGCAAAAAAGCTGAATAAATAATTTGATTCTAATGGGACAAATTCTAATGGGTCTAGAACACTCACTCATGTAACATGTGATCTCACGATACAATCTATTTCCCCAATAATTTTATTGTGAAAAAATGCAGTTGTAAAAAATGAAAATCCTAATCTACCAAAAATCTGGCTTGCAATTCAATTTCCACTCTTCAGTTAGTAAGTTTGGGAGATGGAACTCCTTCAGGTTGTTTGTTCACATCTGCAAATTTCAACTTTATTTACATCATGAGGTTGCATTGCAGACAGCAGGCTTCTGTAGGTGAATATGAAGTCACATGTGATAAAGGAGTATTGTTGATATACCTGTCAGCCTCCTCTATGGTAATTACGAACATTTGAGAAACTGGAGTAATATTTTAGTCTAACAAGCTTACTAATTTTAAAGAGATTTTATTTTTAGAGCACTTGCTTGGATATCATGCAATGTACAGCATGATAGAGACTCCAGGCCAGAAGTCTATCACCTTAGACCTTTTGGAAGACAACAGGACTCATGGAAGTGCATGCTGTGTGAAAACCACTTAAGCAGATTCACAGAATCTCTGATGTTAAGAAATGCTCCAGCGTGGCCAGCGCCGTGGCTCACTTGGCTAATCCTCCGCTTGTGGTGCCAGCACCCTGGGTTCTAGTCCCGGTTGCTCCTCTTCCAGTCCAGCTCTCTGCTGTGGCCCAGGAGAGCAGCGGAGGATGGCCCAAGTGCTTGGGCCCCTGCAACTGCATGGGAGACCAGGAGGAAGCACCCGGCTCCTGGCTTTGTATCGGATCGGCGTAGCACCAGCCTTAGCGGCCATTAGGGGAGTGAACCAACGGAAGGAAGACTTTTCTCTCTGTCTCTCTCTCACTGTCTATAACTCTACCTGTCAAATAAAAAAAAAATACTCCTGCTCTCATTCTGAGCTCTAGTTGTATTATAAATCTTAAACTATTGGTTTATCTATTTTCCATTTCATGGCAAATTAGAATCAACCAACCAGAAGTGGGAGAACGTAAGGAGTTATGTTGATTAAATATGTTGTGACATTTAACATTACAAAATTTGCTTCAGACCCATACCTTACCATGTACAGACAATTAAAAACACAAATAATTTTCAAAGATACACAATATATCTCATCTAAATTATATCTGCATAGTGACATTGACCTGTGTTTATATCCATGGTTAGTTTTTTTTTTTTTTTTTCTTTGTAAAATGCATTTTCGGCCAGCGCCGTGGCTCACTAGGCTAATCCTCCGCCTTGCGGCGCCGGCAAACCGGTTTCTAGTCCCGGTCGGGGCACCGTTCCTGTCCGGTTGCCCCTCTTCCAGGCCAGCTCTCTGCTGTGGCCAGGGAGTGCAGTGGAGGATGGCCCAATTTCTTGGGCCCTGCACCCCATGGGAGACCAGGATAAGCACCTGGCTCCTGCCATCGGATCAGCGCGGTGCGCCGGTCACAGCATGCCGGCCGCGGCAGCCATTGGAGGGTGAACCAACGGCAAAAGGAAGACCTTTCTCTCTGTCTCTCTCTCACTGTCCATTCTGCCTGTCAAAAAAAAAATGCATTTTCTATTAACTTTAGAAGACTCCATATTTACTAAAAATTCTTAACCCCTTCAACAAAATTCACATTCTCCCTAAAACTTAAAAATGTATTTAACTTCTATGCATGATTAATTACAAAAAGGCACATAGGTGGACAGCACCAGTGAAAACATCAAACACACGGAATCACTTTTATTGACAATTGTTTCCTTTAAAACACTCATTTGGGGGCCAGTGAGTGGGCATAGAGGGTTAAATCTCTGCTTGCAGTGTATACAAACAATATGGTGCCGGTCGGAGTCGCAGCTGCTCAACTTCTGATGCAGCTCTCTGATAATGTGCCTGGGAAAGCAGTGCAACATGGGCTGAGTACTTGGGCCCCTGCATCCATGTGGGAGACCCTGAAGAAGTTTCAGGCTCCTGGCTTTGGCTTGGCCCAGCACTAGACATTGTGGCTATTTGGGGGATGAAGCAGGGTTTAGAAAAATCTCTCTCTCTCTCTCTCTCTCCTTTTCTCCCTGTATCTCTGCTTTTCAGATAAATAAATAAATCTTAAAATAAACAAACAAACAAACAAAAACCATGCTATTGAATCTGGGAAGCTTCCCAATTCCCCAATTTATAACAAAAAGAGAGATATCACAATTGTTATTAAAATAGTTTTATTTTCTCAAGTAATAAAAATTGCTTTAATTTGAAAAAAAATTAATCACAACAAAAATACAAAATCTTTCATTCATTCTAACCCAGATATTCTCACCTTTAATTATATCACACTAAGTTTAAGAACTTAGAGGTCTGAAAACTGGAACAAATTGTTCTTCTTTTTGAATTTTGAAACACATAATATGAGGTAAAAATATACACAATTTTGCTCCAAACATACTAGTTCACATTTCAGCAGCAAAGTTAAGAGAAGTTTGAAGGGGAAACTGCCTCTAGTTATTTTAAATTTTAACTCACCTTCAGATGATGATAACTAATTGAAACTCTGGTTTTTATCATTTCATATTAACTATACTAGAAAACTAATATAAAACATTCAGCAACAGGAGTCACTGTGTACTTACATCCCATGTGGGATCTGTCCCTAATGTGTCGTCTAAAGCGAAGTGATGCTAAAAAAAAAAAAAAAAAAAAAAAAAAAAAAAAAAAATTCATTTGTGATAGATGAATTTTAAGATTAAATATACAGACTATTGAGATTTTGTTTTAAATTAGATTCTTAAACAGAGGTAACATATTGCATCAAGTGTTGTTTTTGTGAGGAGAGGGTGCACAGCTCCCAGAGGAACTGAAATACCGGGTCCATGTGAGGACCCAGTATTTGTCCGGATGGAGCAAGCTCCTATTCCAACTCCACGCTCCAAAAATCCATTTAATATATTGTCCTCAGCTAGTGGATGTATCAGAGATTAAACTGATAAGAACAGGTACTACATTTGATCTTAACCAAAAGGCCAAGCGATGCCTCAATTGTTAAAAATAGTCCAGTCCTTGTCTGTATGGAAGATGTCTTACAATATTTCCATTGTAGACATCCCACTGTTTCCTTGCATAGAAAACAAATCATTAAGTTGGAAAGTTTCAGGCAAGGAAATCATAAAATAAAAGATAGTGGTAATTTGTTTCAACAACATTATATTTCTTTTCAACCCCAGGTTTGAACATGTATTACCTCCTTTTTGAGTTGTTCATTTTTTCAGATCCTGCTTCTCTTCCTTTTTTATCAATATGACATTTTATTTTGGGCAGTTTTATATTATAATTATTTTAAAAATATGATTGTTTCAGATGCCAAAACTCTTGAAAAGCAGTGTATTACAGGAGTTTCTAGCCCATGACAAGTTTGATGTCTTTCATGACCCCTGTGGGGAAAATTTTCCATGTGGCCAATGGTAAATTAGATGAGCAATTTCCATTATTTTTAATGGGCACTGTGGTGTGATTGCATTCCTAGTGAACATAAATTTACCCTTTGATGATCAGAATAAGCCTCAGGGAAAATTATGCAACTGATGTATTTAATTTTTCTCTTACAATTGAATAACCATAATCAGAAATTTTAGACATTTTTTTTTACCAAATGATAGATTTATAAACTTAAAGCACATATTTTTCTTTATATTTAAACTGTTCTCTCTAATATCTAAAAACAAGTGATTAGTACAGCCCAAATAAAACTTTATTTCTCTATATTTTATAATCTTGACAATGCATTTATGTTCTTAGTGTCTTGAGCCTTTCTTTTCAAAACAAATATATTCTGTTTTACCCTAAAATACCAAAGAGGAATCCTGGATAAAACCAAATGCTTGAGCCATCATCTGTTGCCTCACAGGCGCATAAACTAGAAACTGTATTGGAAGTACAGAGTAGCTAGGAAACCAAACAACTGCTCCAAAATGTGAAAGTCTCAGCCATCGTCTTAACTCATCACCCCTAATGTATAATTTGAGTCTTCTAAAATAAACAAACAAAAAAGATGAGGATCACTTTAGCTCCTAATACTTGTGATAGCAAGTGAGCTAAGTACAGATGTGTGTGTGTGTGTGTGTGTGTGTTGGGTTTTACCATTTAAAATTTTTACAGTGGATTTCAGTGTATACCTGAAAATCCCAGCCAATAATCTAACAGATTCCATAGTGGACAAGTGAACTAGAATTTACAGGATCGCTGTGGTTTTGTGCAGAGGATGACAAATGTTTTTCAAAATTTTATTTATTTATTTGGGAAGATAGCAGAGGGAGACACACACACACACACACACACAAAAGGAGAGAGAGACTCACATTGGCTAGTTCACTTTGCCAAAATGCCCACAATGGCTCCTGGATAAAATGGAAGCCAGGAGTCAGCAATGCAATCCAGGTTGTCCATGTGGATGGCAGGAGCCCAATTTCTTAAACCATCACTTTTGCCTCCTAGGATTTGTATCTGCAGGAAGCTCAAGTCAGGAGTCAGAGCTGGGTATTGACTCTAGGCACTCTGATGTTGAATGTGAGCAATTTCGCCAGTATTTTAAATACTAGCACACATGTGCACCTAAAACTTGAGGAATTTTAATTATTTCATGTTTTAGGACTGATAAAGTACTATCTAGTTACAATTTATCTGATTCCGCATCATCTTTGTGTTGGTAACTCTAGCCAAGTGTTAAAAAAAAAAAAAAATCTGTGACAAATGGAAAGAGAAGGAGAATCTACATGTTGGGATGTGCTGGTCCCTGTCACTTTTAGCAAAATTCAATAAGGAAAATTAAAGCAAGTGAGCTAATCCGAAAGCAGTGATGGAAGGAGATACAGTTTAGTGAGTGAAGGCATTTTGTAAATGCCAAATTAAAACTGTAACAGATCAAATGCATGAAAATTGAGGGGGACTGAGGCATACAAACTAAGCAGAGGATGAAACTAACAGCTACCATGCAAGTGTAATAAGCCTTTTGGTAAATGCAATGAGTCTCCTAGAAAAGAGGATTTATCTGGTTGTTTCAGTGAACTCATTATGTTGAGAAAACGGGATGTAGATGGTGCCTAGAGGCCTGCAATTCAAATATTATTGACTCCACGCTTACAAATTACATCTAGAGGAAGTCATTAGCTTTGGGATTATCTGCAAGAAAATAAACCGGAAAGCTCTATGTTTTTTACAGGACAATATCCAAGGACCCCAAATCCTGAACTGTACCTACTTGTACATATTAAATTATTAAGATAATGCTTAGAATGCCTTAGAGTTCATCATGAAGAACTCTATTGCTAATGCAGTGCAGATCTTAAGACTGTTTTTACTTTTTCTGTCCACTTCATAATCTTAAAAGATGAAGTTTGGGGTAGGCGCTGTGATGCAGCAGCTTAAAGCCATGGCCTGAGGCACCAGCATCCCATGTGGGTGCCACGTGGGATACCCAGAGGATGCTCCTGGCTCCTGGCTTAGGATCAGTGTGGCTCCGGCCATTGCAGCCATATGGGGAGAGAACCAGCAGATGGAAGACCTCCCTCTCTTTCTATCTCTCTCTGTAGCTCTATCTTTCAAATAAATAAAAAAAAAATAAATCTTAAAAAAAAAAAAAAAGATGAAGTTCCAGGAAGAATCTGCAAGATGTGAAAGTCAAGGTGCATCAACTATCTCGAATCTCGGGAAAAAAAAAAAGCAGCTGTTAGAAGAAACAGCAAGGGTTATCTTGCACAAGGAGAGTACAGGGCTGAAATATTACCTAGTATAAATATGAAGAAGCTTCAAATAGTTCATGGGAATTTCAAAATAAAAAGATAAGTTTATTTTAGTATGAAACATTTAAAATGCATACATGAGGAATCTTCAATAAATTTACAGAAATGCACTTTATGAAAAACTCTGCATGAATTTCAAAGTATTCTGGCACTCAAATAATTTATCTATAATTCTATTTTTTCATGAATTTTATGAAGTTCCCTTATGTTTCTAAGAAATTTTATTTCTCCTGTTTTCTAATGGATATTTTATTCAAAGTATTTATTACATGTTATAAATTATAGATTATGATATATACATATTACATATTATATATAGTACTACATATCACATATAGTATTACATATTATATATAGTAGATGGTATATAGTAAGGAAAATATTTTCTCTTTTTAAATTACAATATCAGCAGACCGATATTTGAACCTTGAGAATATTAAATTTTTTTCTAAGAGCCTCGATTTTACGGAGGGGAAGCTAAATCCTTAATTTGGCAGAGAAATGACATTTATTTCTCTTGGAGAGCTGATGATGTGTGTCTTATACTTAGGACAAAATTGAGAATAGAATTTTTGGAAGCTGAATATGTGGACCTAGAAAAATAATTTGAGTATCTATTTCT
Source organism: Lepus europaeus (assembly GCF_033115175.1). Classification (NCBI taxonomy): domain Eukaryota; kingdom Metazoa; phylum Chordata; class Mammalia; order Lagomorpha; family Leporidae; genus Lepus; species Lepus europaeus. The sequence continues at coordinate 64,693,704 of NC_084829.1, read as the reverse complement.
TGACTTTGTTAACTTTGGTTTTAGTCGGAGTGCTAATGTGCCCAGCTGGAACAACCTTTCTTAGCCACCTTGTTGTAGAAACGTGACTATATTCTGTCGAGTAACGTGGAAGAGGAATGCTGTGTAGAAAGAAGTTCTGGGAAGCCTTCTCCTCGGGAGCTGATTTAACTGCAGGATCCGTCCTTCAAACCCTTCTCATTTACCTTTGGCCTCATGTCCCAAATTCAAACAATTCCCAAAGAGACCATACTGAAATGGTTCATGGGAGTTACAAAAGTAGATTTGGATTACTTTCTTACCTCGGCACTTTTTGCTATGTTTCTGGAAAATAAACCCAAGTCATGTTTAAACCATTATTTTAAGCCACTATTACCCTAAACTCCAAATAAATTTTACCTGATATAGAGCTCAGGTGACAAATATATGAAAGAGATTAAGTCAACACAGATTAAGGACTCAGATTGTAATAACTCTGCTTTTGGGAAGAGATAATAATTAGCATTGAGTAAGTAAAGGCCTGGTGAGGAGGTGAAGTTAGAGATGGAAGTCAACTGAGGAGCATGCTGTGTGAAATTCTCTGAGAAAAATAGACACATTTCAGGCGGAGGAAAAGCAAGAGCAAAGAGCCTGAGTCATGAAGGATTTGCTAATAATTGAAAGGCCAGCGGAACAGGAAGTTATGTGTGACAGGGAAAGTAGCAGAAAATTATATAAGGTAGACAGTTGGCTAGCCATACAGAGTTATAAATTTTATTTATAAGACAGATATGAAGCCACTGAAAATTTTAAGTGAAGTGATAGGATAGTCTGATTTTTAACTATCACTGTAAGTGCAATGTGAAGAATAAATTCTAGGTGTTTAACAACTGAAACATGTAGACAGTTAGGGGCTCTTATGGAATTGTAGAAGATAAATGATGATGTTTTATTTGTCTTATTGGTGGAAGAAGTGGAAATGAGTACAAATGGACAACTCAGGGCACATAGTAGAATTGGAAATTTCAAAGTTTAGTAATTATTCGAATGATGGGAGATTGTGAGGGAGGGAAAGGGATCAGAGTTTTAATTGTTGTGGTTCAGTCCATCGGAGTATTGATGATCAGGATGATGGGTCTTTACAATACGTGAATCTTGTTATGATAGAATTTCTCGAAAATCCTAAAGCAATTATACAAATATACCAGGTATATAACAAGGTATACACAAAGTAATAAAGCTTGTGGAGTTTTAAAATATGAATGCCTCCAAAAAAACCAAATAAATAATTATAGTCAGTAGTACAGCAACAATTTCTCAATTTCCCGAGTCTTCCCTCTATAGAGTATGTACTATTCTGATGTGATCAACATAAATTCTTTTATCTTTTTGCATATATTAATAATGTAAATTATATATACCTATAATATACATGCTTTATTTTGTACTTTTGACTCATTTGCTGAACATTGTGTTTAAAAATTCATTCAATTTAATGACTAGCACAGTTTATTCCTATTGCTGTTTGTTATTTCATTGTGTAAGTATACCAAAACTTGTATATGTATCCTATTATTGATGAAAACTTGGATTACTTCAGTTTCTGTTTGGATGTGACTGGTTTGCCTTTTTGGTGTAAAAAGTAAGCTTTTTTGGAGTACAAAAATATTTGAAATCTCTAGATAATAGAAAATGCATGCTTTCACCTTTAATAATTTTGAAAATATGTTTTATTGATATTTGACTCCTAGAGGCAGTTTATGTGTATTACTTTTGTTTAATATCCTTGCTAGCACATGATGCTATTGGTTGGTAATTCTAGAGATTGTGATGGATGTTTACTGATACTTTTATCATTTTATCTTTTACTAATAATTAGTAAGATTATGAAGATTATCATAAGCCTTTTGACTGAATACTTGACTGATGTTTAAATTTTGCACATTTTTGGCCGGCGCCTTGGCTCAACAGGCTAATCCTCCGCCTTGCGGCGCTGGCACACCAGGTTCTAGTCCCGGTCGGAGTGCCGGATTCTGTCCTGGTTGCCCCTCTTCCAGGCCAGCTCTCTGCTATGGCCCAGGAGTGCAGTGGAGGATGGCCCAAGTCCTTGAGCCCTGCACCTGCATGGGAGACTAGGAGAAGCACCTGGCTCCTGCCATTGGATCAGCGTGGTGCGCCGGCCGCAGCGCGCTACTGCGACGGCCATTGGAGGGTGAACCAATGGCAAAAGGAAGACCTTTCTCTCTGTCTCTCTCTCTCACTGTCCACTCTGCCTGTCAAAAAAAAATAAATAAATTTTGCACATTTTTAGAATAGATTATCTGTCTTCCAATATGTATAACATTTGTGTCACAGTCTTTGAGCATCTAGGTATATAGCTATCTTTTACATTTTTTAAAAACATGTACTAGATATGTAATGTTATAAAAATGTGTGGACTATTATATGACATTTTATTATATGTATACATTCTTATATCCTCAATTTATGTTCAATTTTATATCAATATTCATGTATTTTTTCATATTATATCATTAGATGCATACAAAATTGCAATTTGTTGGTAAAAAGATTATATGATCATTAAGAAATGGTTCTTTATTTCAGATATACTTGCTTTCCATGCCTCAGTTTTCTTTTGGTTATGTTTTCATCGAATGGCATATATATATCCTTTGAGATGGATACTGTCTGTATTTTCATATTAATTCTTACCTCTTGTGAGGATCATATTTGGGCTTATATCTTTTTATGCTATTTTACAAATTCTGACTTTTTTATTATTTCATTAACTTTCAATGCATTTTACCATTTTACTTTTAATACCTTTTAAATATTTTATTTACTTTATTTATATGAAAAGAATAGAAGGTAGGAGAGAATGAGAGAAATAAATTTCCGTTCTTTCACATTCTCCTCAAATGCCTGCAACAATCATCCCTGGTTAGACCAAAGCCAGAAATGGGAAGCCCAGTCCAGACCATACATTTGTGCATCACTGCAGCCTACCAGGGTATATTACAAGGAAGTGGGAATCTGGAATGGAGCTAGGACTCAAACCCAGGCATTCCCTACAGCAAGAAGCATCATCACTGCCATGTGAATCTGCACCGCTACTTTGCTTTTTATCGTCTGCTTATCTCATCTCTCTCAGGTCCTTACCTTACATTTTTTATATTATTTTTGAATTAAGCAAAATATTCAAAAAATAGTCCTTTTTTAGTTGCTTCATTATATAAGCTCATAGAATTCCTATTTGACTTAATGTAGTCTAACATATAAAACTAATTTCACCATTCTCATGACCCAGTAATAAATATAAATTTGATTTAAAGACATAAAAATACATTAAAAGTCATTATAAAGATGTTAAAATATCTCCATATCTTATGAATTTTGTTTTAAAAGTTTTGCACAAAATATATTATCTGGTATAATTTTTTTGGCATTTATAATTCTTTTTGAATATTGCTCATTATTATTACATATGAAATGTTAACTTACAGCATCATAGCACTTTTTGATTCTCTGAAAAATATTTAACAATATATAGTTAGTTTTAATGATTGCATCTAATAACTTCAAAAAATCATTTTGAGAATTTTTCATGAAAATGTATTGATACAACAATTGAGGTTGAATGGTTTTGCTTGTTGAATCATACCTCTCTACTATATCTTGTCTTGCTTAACACTTAGTATGTCTGTACAGTGAAACCTAATGAAACTTAGCAAACTTCAGTGTGTTTTTTTTTAAATTTTCCATTGGTTTTGAATGTTTACATCTCCTACAAATAAAGTTGTTATTTATTTTAATATGCTTTTTATGTCACCATGTGTATATATATATGTATATATATGTGTGTGTGTATATATGTGTGTGTGTGTCTGTGTATGTGTATAAAGATCTACATCTATGCATCTATCATCTGTCTAACTCTTTAGTTAGAGTTTTTCAGGGAGATAGTGAAAAGGGAAGATTTTTTATAGTTACAGTGTGCTTAATGTGATTGTATTACCTCATAAATATTTCAAATTCTCTGTAAGAATGTTTTTTTATCTGCATATATGTGAGTTTATGAAAAATTAGAAGTAGGCAGGTTAAAATCATTGCCAAGTACTTAATTGTTATAGATTTAGTAAGTTGTAAATAAAGGTTTTATTGGAAACAAAGAAAAAGATCTCACACATGGATATCTGAGTCATGATTAAACAAATAGAGAGGAGAAGAACCAGAATCTTAACTGCCACTTACATAAGTTATAAATAAAGCAAATTATATTGGTTCTTTAGAGAAAGATATATCAGGGTTTTTATTACCCTAATTCCATTAAATACCTTTAGAAATTCTATATCCATAAGATAAATTTACGTTTTTCAGTATCTCAAATATTTATTTCTTTTCTGTTCAAACTTATCATATTCTTCCATAAGAATCTAATGCTTTATTGATCTCTCTTCCAGTGGTTTGGATTAAGTTCATCATTCATGATATACAGAAGTTTATAACACATCATGTAAATTATGAACTTGCTATATACTATGTTTATGTTCCCCCTACAGTTGATATGTTAAAGACTTAATGCCTAATATAATGATATTTTGAGGTGGAGACTTTGGAAGTAATTAGGTTTAGATGATTGTGAGGTCCTTATGATGGGGTCAGTCTCCTTATAGGAAAAGATCTCACTCTTCCCTAATGTAAGGATACACCAAGAAGGCAGCAACGTTTAACAAGAAGAGATCCATATCAGACTCTACAGGGCTAAGGTCCTTATCTTACACTTCCTGGTACAGAACTGTGAGAAACAATATCTATTGTTTAATCTACCTGATCTAGTGTGTTACAGGTGCTCAAGTCAACTAATAATCTACTTATAATGAGTATGAATTATTTATCCATACATATGTAAAATCCCTAAATGATAGACCTATTGTAGATCCCAATGAGTTGCAGATTGTTGGTTCTTTTTTAAAAATAATGTTTCTTTATAATTTATTGATAAGTAGAGCATTAGAGGGTGAGGGAGAGAGATAGGGAGAGAGGAGAGAGGAGAGAGATAGAGAGTGAGAGACAGAGAGAGGTCTTCAATCTGTTGGTTCTCTCACAAATGCCTGAAACAGCAGGGATTCCAGAACCCTACCTAAGTTCTCTGCAGGGTTGGCAGGGACTCAAACACCTGAAACATTACTTGCTGCACCACAGGAATGTACATTAGCAGAAAGATACATTAAAAAAGGAGCAGCTGTGACTTGAATCAGACACCGTGATATGGGAGGTGACTATCCAAAGCAGTGACTTAACCCACAGTGCCAGAGCAGAATGGTGATTCTTGAAAATTAAAGAAAAACATCTGGAAGATTTATTAAATTAACGATTAATGGAGGTCTTCTTGAAGTTTTGATTTTGTGTGTTTAATGCCTTCTGGTAAAAATGTGCATTTGTACATAGTTTACAGATGCTGTTGATCTGTACAGTTTTTTTTTTCTTCATCCTTTTTGTTGAACTCTTTTACTTAGTGTAGGGTTAACTTTATGATCATTAAGTAAAAGGAAAGTAGATCTTCATAAAAAATTAGGAATGGGAGAGGGAGGAGGAAGAAAGGTTGGAATGTGGGCTGTGGGTGAGAGGGAAGGTATGGTGGGAAGTATCACTATGTTCCTAAATCTGTATATATGAAACATATGAAACTTGTATAAATTAAATAAATTGGAAAAAAGAGAAAACCAGCGCTCTATTACTCAGAGAGAAGCAAAATGTTTCTATTTAAGTATCAAAATATATTTTTTAAAAATATCTTTTTTTAGTGATTTTTTTTAATTTAGTAAATATAAATTTCCAAAGTACAGTTTATGGATTACAATGGCTTCTCCCCCCCATAATTTCCCTCCCACTCAGCACCCCTCCCATCTCCAGCTCCCTCTCCCATTCCATTCACATCAAGATTCATTTTCAATTAACTTTATATTCAGAAGATCTATTTAGTATATATTAAGTGAAGATTTCATCAGTTTGCACCCACACAGAAACACAAGGTGTAAAAATACTGTTTGAGTACTAGTTATAGCATTACTTCACATTGGACAACACATTAAGGACAGATCCCACATGAGACGAAAGTACACAGTGACTCCTGTTGTTGCCTTAACAATTTGACACTCTTGTTTATGGCATCAGTAATCTCCCTAGGCTCTAGTCATGAGTTGCCAAAGCTATGGAAGCCTTTTGAGTTCGTCGACTTTGATCTTATTCCGACAGGATCATAGTCAAAGTGGAAGTTCTCTCCTCCCTTCAGAGAAAGGTACCTCCTTCTTTGATGGCCCCATTCTTTCCGCTGGGATCTCACTCACAGAGATCTTTCATGTAGGTCTTCTTCTTCTTCTTCTTCTTCTTCTTCTTCTTCTTCTTCTTCTTCTTCCTCTTCCTCTTCCTCTTCCTCTTCCTCTTCCTCTTCCTCTTCCTCTTCTTCTTCTTCTTCTTCTTCTTCTTCTTCTTCTTCTATTTTTTTTTTCCAGAGTGACTTGGCTTTCCATGCCTAAAATACTCTCATTGGCTCTTCAGCCAGATCCAAATGCTTTAAGGGCTGGTTCTGAGGCCAGAGTGCTATTTAGGACATCTGCCATTCTATGAGTCTGTTGTGTATCCCGCTTTCCATGATGGATCGTTCTCTCCCTTTTTGATTCTATCAGTTAGTATTAGCAGACACTAGTCTTGTTTGTGTGATCCCTTTGACTCAGACCTATCAGTGTGATCAATTGTGAACTGAAATTGATCACTTGGACTAGTGAGATGGCATTGGTACATACCCCCTTGATGGGATTGTATTGGAATCCCCTGGCACGTTTCTAACTCCACCATTTGGGGCAAGTCCTATTGAGCATTTTTTTAAAACCTGTCAAGCATTCAATTTTTCCTTGTCTAATGCTGTAAATCAAAGCAGTAGCCAGATTCTTTTCCTAAATGTTTTGCAATAATTTACATCATTTCATTTGTGGCAAAATAAATCATTTTAAAATAGAAACAAGACAAAGATGAGATTCCTAAAAAGAGCTGAATATAGTTTTTTAATATTTTTTCTGTATTACACATGACAAAACATATGCTATTAATAGAGCTATATTTTTTGATGACTTTATTACTAAAAATATAAACTGAGAAACAAAATAAATACTTTTTCCTTCTTGTAAAGATTTACTTATATAAGAACTTGAATTTCACATTAAACATTTTGTTTCTTTCCCCTTGAGTAGTCAAGATCCAAACACCTAAAGTTTTTGAGAATTCAATGAATAAAAGATAAACATGTCTACTTCACTTCAGAGCCATCACTAAATATAAAAGCAACTCACAAAGTAAGATTGCCTCGGAATCCTTTAGTGTTTGTAGATAGAGAAAGCATGGCTCAAATTTATTGGCTTGAAAATTTAATATGATTTTGAGTTCATATCTACTTCTAAGTGATATGATATCTACTACTGACAAAGTGTACGTTAAACTGTTTTAAAAACAGCATGTTGGGCCTGTTATATCTATTCATCATCATTGAAAAAATCTTGTTATTACTATGATGCAAGTCATAATGATATTCAGCTCTCACAGATGAGCTATACAAAATATTCCCTATTTCTTAGGAAATAGACACATTTTAAAGGGTAATTTAGCAATATTTATTCAACTTATACTGTGGGATTAGTAAAATGTGCCATTTATTCATACTTCAAACTTTCGGAAGTCTATCTTACAGCAATACAAACAACAGCAGAATCAATGCCTACCTGCACAAGGATGTTCAGGAAAGGTTAATTTATAAAGGAGAAAAAGAAGTGGAAGATAAACTAGAACAACATGAACTGTCAAACTGGAATAATTGAACATTATGATACAACTAATACACATTATCTAGCTAGAGAATACAAATACACTCCTATATGTGAAATCCCTATTTTGTATACATACACTCAAATTTACAAGGGCTCATCCAAAAACTGGTGGAAGAGGAACTCAAAATAATTTTATATTGATTAAAAAGAACTTGAAATCAATGCATATAAGAGTCCTTCAATGAGCACATAACAATCTATATTATGAAAGAGGCACATATGCATTTCACAGTGTTTTGCACCAAAACACCAAACATTTTTGAATTCCATTTTCCATGAACTTTTGGAAGTACCCCTGTTTTACACATACATAATAACAGAGATATAAGGAGGGAGGAAGAGAATATTACAATACTATTTTTCAAATATATTTCAAATATTTGAATTATTTGGTTAGAATATGTCTGTACTTCCTGTATGTTCTCTAGCCTTCTATATATTATGAATTTTTATGAACACTCATTTTCAAATAGAATTTTTTTTAAAATTGCATTATTTTAAAATCTTTATCATATCTTATTTCTTAACTCATTCATGGATTATTTTAATAATCATTTTAGGGATGACACTGTGACGTAGATGGTTAAATCTCTGCCTGCAGTGCTGGTATCCCATATTGGCACCAATTGGAGTCCCCGCTGCACCGCTTCCAATCTAGCTCCCTGCCAATGCACCTGGGAAAGCAGTGAAAGATGGCTAAAGTGCTTAGGCCCCTGCACTAGTGTGAGAGACCAGGAAGATGCTCCTGGCTTCTGGCGTTGGCCTGGCCCAGCCTCAGCCCTTTTGGCCATTTGGGCAGTGACCCAGAGGATGTAAGATCTCTTTCTCTCTTTTTTCACTTCTCTCTTTGACAGGGCCTGTCATATAAATAAATAAATCTTAAAAAAATGTATTAATCTTCAGGCTGTCTTCAACGGAAGGAGTTTCTAATTGCTTGTTTTATTTATAGCTCACTCATCTTGCTTTGTGGAGATCAAATTCTGCAGTCATCTTTTTTTTTTTTTCTTGATCTGTTTTATATGTTTGAATATCTTAACATATCCAGTATTTCTTATCCCTTCAAATATATCAGATTTAAAAATGACAACTGGGGTCTGGTGCTATGGTGTAATAGGTTAATTCTCTGCCTGCAGCACAGGCATCCCATATGGGCACCAGTTCTAATCCTGGTTGCTCCTCTTCCTGTCGAGCTCTCTGCTATGGCCTAAGAAAGCTGTAGAAGATGGCCCAAGCACTTGGGCCCCTGCACCCACGTGGGAGACCTGGAAGAAGCTCCTGGCTCCTGGCTCCTGTGTTCGGATCAGCCCAGCTCAGGCCTTTGAGGCCATCTGGGGAATAAACCAGCAGATGGAAGACCCATCTCTCTGTCTCTCCCACTCACTGTCTGTAACTCTACCTCTCAAATAATAAATAAATAAATGGAATCTTCAGGTTTTTTTAAGATTTATTTATTTATTTTAAAGTCAGAGTTACACAGAGAGAGGAGAGGCAGAGAGAGAGAGAGGTCTTCCATCCGCTAGTTCACTCCCAGTTGGTCGCAATGGCCGGAGCTGGGCCGATCCGAAGCCAGGAGCCAGGAGCTTCTGGGTCTCCCACGTGCATGCAGGGGCCCAAGGATGTGGGCCATCTTCTACTGCTTTCCCAAGCCATAGCAGCTAGCTGGTTCTGAAATAGAGCGGCTGGGTGTCCAACTGGCGCCTATATGGGATGCCGGCACTTCAGGTCAGAGCTTTAAGCTGCTGCGCCACAGCGCTGGCCACCAATAAAATCTTTTTAAAAAAATGACAAGCAAGACAATTCTACATAAAAGTAAGTACACTATGGTTTATAATTCCTAGGAAAGAAGCTATTATAATAATGGAAGAGGTTTCAGAATTCCCACCTGGTCTTTATTAAAGCCATGTGTCAGCATACCTGACTCCCAAAGCCACATAACACTGTACTCACTGTTAACTCAGTGCAGAAAACTGTAATTGATCAAAACTCTAACAGCTATCTACGTTTATCAGGACATGTTTTATTTGTAAATATGAAGGGAAAAATCAAGAGGTATTGATTGTACCACTCTGATGTGGCCTGTCCTCTGAAAACACAATTAATTATTATGTATATCAACATCCTGAGACATGATTTTGATAAGAACAGTATTTATCCATGGGTTTCTCATTTTAGTGGCAAGCCTGTAAAAATTTTTTCTCAAGATTTTCATTAAGTGCTTCCTTCACTTAGTAAATCCTTAAGGTACAATTTGACTTTTATTGGTTTTTAGTTACCAGGATACAATTATAAAATTCAGTGCCAATGTAGAAAGACATTGCTAATCCTTCCCAGAAGTTAATAATTACTAAGCATTTCAGTTTAACTGGAGAGACTCAAAACAGTCTACAATAAGGGTGGGAATATCACAGAAAACTCACAAAGATAGTATAGTAACTGATGGCTCTGAAGTTCCTATGGGAGAGATGGTAGGCTTTTAAATGGTAAACTTGCCAAGGGAACTAATAAAACAGGTGTTTATATGTGGAATGAAGTAAAATATCCTTATCAAAGAAGGCATTTCAGGCTCGGATCGGCACAGTTCCAGCCGTTGCAGCCATCTTGGGAGTGAACCAGCAGATGGAAGACCTCTCTCTCTCTCTGCCTCTGCTTCTCTCTCCATGTAGCTCTGTCAAATAAATAATCTTAAAAAAAAGAAGTAAACACAAATAAATAATCTTAAAAAAAGAAGTAAACACAAACAAGATCTACAAGCTGCTTGGTATATTTTGAATACAGTTTTACTTATTATATGCACATATATTCAGAGATGAATAAACCTTATTTTTCTATGCTTTCTACGTTTTAATTTGAATTTTTCCATTTTGAATCATTATTTTTACTGTGTGATCAAATTAAGTAGACATCATCAGTGATTGCAATCAACTAGTCTTTAGCAGGAATCGTTTTAAAGAATATTAACTTATACTTCATAATTTCAGTTCTTAGCCTTTTCAAATAATTCTTCAAACAATAAAAATCAAGGCTCTCTGAATTTCAGCACTCTTGCCTGAATTTTCCATTTCTTCTATGCAATATGATTCCAGGCACAAGCAGAGAAGCAGAAATACTCTCTGACAATTTGCAAAGTACCCAGATGGGGCCCTAAATCTCTGCTCATCCAGGCAGTGGTGGAATGATTTTTTTTAAAATTTTTTTGGTGTTGATAAAACTGCAGTGGCATATTCAATTGTATGCATAAGAGTTTAATCATCTCATAATGTACCTGAATTATCTTCAAAGATGATATTTTTTATTATTATTCAGAACTGATGGCCTCAGGTAAAAAGGCTTAGCTTGGCACAAAAGTCACTTTGAAGTACTTTGGACTGCTTCCCAGATCCACTGTGCTTCATTTTTTGCTATACAGTGACATCAGCGTTTCATATTTCAATATTTATTCTAAGGAAAAAGTAATTTTCAAAGCTAAACAAACAATGATATCATTAAATTGGCAACATCAGAGGGATAACACAAACATCTATATACACTTCATGTTCTAAAATTGTAGATAGAGAAACAAATAAAAAAGATGGCTTTATTAATCAAACCTAGTTTATGAAATTGGTAACAAAAAAGTTTTTCTCAGGCTGCAATATATGCATGTTATTCCTCATTTTTCAAATGTGATTTATTATTGAATATCACAAAATGTAAAATATCTCATGGAAGAAAAATGATTTACATTTAAAATTCAAGGCAATATCCTCTGATAAAAAATTATACAACCAATGTTATTTAAGTGACAAGAAATACACCACAGTTTCCTTCATATATATTCACATATAAAAGTACTAGGCTTATTTGTTATGGGATGTTAGACACATTACAAGTGATTGGACTTTTGAATTAGAGTTTTATATGAATGTTATTGATAAAGCATCAAAATATAAAAGAAGAAGAAAAATTTCTAAGCATTGTATATATATATATATATATATATATATATATATATATATAGACAGGCAGAGTGGACAGTGAGAGAGACAGAGAGAAAGGTTTTCCTTTTGCCATTGGTTCACCCTCCAATGGCCACCGCAGCCGGTGCCCTGCGGCCAGCGCACCGCGCTGATCCGAAGGCAGGAGCCAGGTGCTTCTCCTGGTCTCCCATGGGGTGCAGGGCCCAAGCACTTGGGCCATCCTCCACTGCACTCCAGGGCCATAGCAGAGAACTGGCCTGGAAGAGGGGCAACCGGGACAGAATCTGGTGCCCCGACCGGGACTAGAGCCACGGTGCCACAAGGCAGAGGATTAGCCTGTTGAGTCATGGCACCGGCCAGCATTGTATATTTTAAGGGTATTTTTAAATCTGTGTTAAATTAAGAAATCCAAAATTATTTAAAATATTTATTCTATGTGAACTTGGTGCTTATGGTGCTGTGCTGAATAAGTATGATCAAGCAACAAGCATGGTATAGAATCCTTATTAAGGAATACATGATGCTTGCAGAGGGAAAAATCATGAGCCAAACGTTTATTTATAGTTGAGTGAACAATTCATGAGATTTCTTTTGTCATTTAAGTTATACAAAGAGAAAGCCTGTACAAAAGGGATGCATTTTAGATACTTGTCAGAGCCTTTGCTTCATCAGCCACTCTGAATAAAATCCTTCAACTGTTTCTGATTAATAAAGTTTCAGCCTGAATTTTCTGCCTTCAATGCTCTTACTACAAAGTGCCAATGTAACAACTTTTTACCACTGAAGTTTTAAATCAGTCATAAAATTATGTATTTTGGCTATGTATTATGCACACATATACCTAATTTGCATATAGTATTTTCTAATACTATCAATGTTTCTAGATAGTTGTTTAGCACAATTATATTGCATTCTTGTCATAGTAGAGAACTTTACTTGTCATAGTAACTACATTTACTCATCACGAAACAGAGTATATTATATGTAGTAGGCACTCAGTAAGAATTTGCTGCTCCAACACAGCATGTGTACTTGAATTGTGGCAGAGGTAGGGTGTGGAATGCACCCTGTCCAAATTCTGTGGGAGAGGCATACATTTCGGGTCCCATTGAAACCATTCTCATGACACAGACCTAACCCTGAAGCAATAATCCATAGGCATTCTGATAACCTAAAACATATAAGAAAATAAACTCATCAGAATATATCTATTGACAATGTGAACTAAGCAACTAGAGAAGCTTACCACTGGCGGGGAAATGTGTATGAGCTATACAGGTGGCAAAGATGAATCAGGGATGGGGTCATAGCAGGACAAAAGTGAGATCCGTAAGCAGAGGAAGCTGGTTGAAAGAAATGAGAGGATGAGGTAGACATGAAAGAGCAACAGACTCGGAGAAATACTCCATCATAGCTATTGTAGGCTTCAAGCCCAGTGTCGGTTTTAAAAGATTGTCCTGTGTTTCCATTTATTTCCCTAATGGGGTTGAGGATACATTTGTATAATTCGAAGAAAAAAAAAAAACCTCTAACTGATCTGTATGAGGTAACCTCGGATAAGCTCCTCCTGCTGTTTGAGAAGCATTGCTAAAATAGATAAAAATTCATGTGTTTGCCTAAACTTCATCACTTTCAGCAAAACTGATAAATAAGGTAGGATGAGTTCCTTCCTTATTTAATATAAAAGTGTAGACATTCAAAATAGCCATACCCACACATTTCTTTGGTTCATCTATTTTATATGAATGACTGTGTCTTTAAACCATATATGTATGTATGTATGTATGTATGTATTGTTTGATTTATGTGAAGCAGAGAGAGAGAGAGAGAGAGAGAGAGAGAGAAGAAAAGGCAGGGAGAGAAATCTTATGCACTGGTTCATTTCTCAAATGTTCACAACCACCTGGTCTGCGCTGGGCCAAAGGCAAGAGCAAGGACATGAACCCAGTTTTTCTACGTCTGTGTTAGCAGGAAGCTGGAGTTGGGATACTGAGTCCAGATACTCTGATATGGGACACGAGCTGTTATTTAACATCTTAACTCTTAGGTGAAGTGTGCATCTTTAATGCAAATTCTAGAACTCAATTAACAAAGAAGGTTTAAATTAAATTAAAATCATGGAATCACATTTCTTGGCAAGTTATTTCCTATTAGAAATCTACTTATATCTTAACAGCTAAGCCATCAACTATGATTTGACGAGTTTTTAAAGTGTACTTTGAACTCTGAATGCTTCCAATTAAAAGGACAAACTACCTTCACATTTAAAGGTTCCTGTGAATATAATCATTGGTTTTCACTTGACAGTGTAACACACTGCTTTTTGATCCTTGTGATCCACTTTAATGCTGTACTGGAATAGTCTTGATTTAGTTGTATTTGGATGATCAACATGTTCTTTCATAAAGTCACATGATGAATTGTTTTTTAAAACTTTATATTGTAGTTAACACAACTCTAGAAAGAATGCATAAATATGTCAAATTTGAAACATCTTGCACAACATTTATACTTGAAGTAATGTTCAGTTTATTAAACTCATCACTGACCAGAATGTGTCAAGAAGAAACATTTAAAGTGATAAAAATTTCAATTTAATTCTGCAAATATTTATTGGGCAATTACAATGTGCTAACCACAGTGTTAGACTCAGTTAAGAGGACAAGATGAAAAAGAGGAACACTTTGCCATATATTTTAAAAAGAAAATGTAAGTAATAATGTTAGCTTGTAGCTGTTATCTTCAGAATTAGTTGCTGCTATCTTTCCAGGATTTCTATTATAGTTTTCAAAGTATAACCCATGTTTTTCAAAACTGTGATTTTTTTTTTTTTACTTCTCATTAAGTAAATTATAGAAATAAGGTCAATCAGTTAATTTGATTTTCTTTTCATAAATGAAACAGGTCTTGAATATACCATTATTAAAAAAGAAAAGCCAACACTAGAAGTCAGGGCTTTTTAATTCTGCTTTCATATCCTTTAGGTCATATATTTCCTTCTTCTAAATTACTAGCTTGAGAAATGAAAAGCAATTGTCTTAGTAGTATAGAGAGAATATGAAGAAAAATGGCTACTTAAGGGTAATTGGGGCGCATCAGCTTAGCAAGGATGGCCATTTTGAGAGAGAAAAGGGAGTTTGTGCTATTTTCAAAGAAGAAAAAGAAAAAGTGACAGAAAAATTGCAGAAATCCCCCATAAAAGACATAAATCCTTTTGCTTTTCTGTTGTATCAGGGTTTGATGAGGACATGTAAATTTTATTATTATTATTATTTTATAGAACCGTGTTTTTTCAGTGTTGATCTTGGTAGGTTAGAATTCAGGACAGAAAAGGTCAGATGTGTTATCATGGCTTATGTGGTGGCATGATTTTCAGAGTGTTTACCTTGCATAAAATATTCAGAGAATGTAAAACAAACACTTTTAAATAATCAAAGCATTATAGACATAAGCACTGTTTATGGCTTCAGGAGAATTTCTCTTGCTACATTTATTTTTGTATAACTTTGACCTTTATTCCATTATAAATTATTTTACTTAAAGAACAATAAATGAAAAAGTATACATGATAACATCCACATCTCAGTATAAACATAGACACTATATTGTGTTAGTTTGCTAGAGTCGACACAACAAACTGCCACAGATTGGGTGACAACTAATAGATATTTATTTTCAAAAAATTCTGAAGATTAGGGACTAGTATCGTGGCACAGTGGATTAAGCCACTGCCTGTGAGGTTGGTATCCTATATCACAGCACCCATTCCAGTACCAGCTGTGCTGCTTCCTACCCATCTCTCTGTTAGTATACTTGAGAAAGCAGTAGAAGATGACCCAACTGCCTGGGTCCTTGTCACTCATGTAGGAGACTGGGATGTGGTTCCAGGAGAAAGAACAGCCATTTAAGGGAGTGAACAAGTACCTGGAAGATCTCTTTCTCCCTCTTTCTCTCCTCTGTCACTCTGCCTTTTAAAGAAATGAGATACATGTTTTAAAATGATTTGTGAATACTAGAAGCCAAAGACCAGAGTGTCAGCAGTGTTTGTCCTTCTGAAGCCTCTTTGGCTAACTCATCTTTGTTCTGTCCCTGTGTCTTCATGTCCTCTTCTGTTTGTGTTTCTGTGCCCTAATCAACTTTCTCGGCAGGGCTTCAGCCATTTTTCATTCAGATTCACTTTAATGACCCATTTAAACTTATTTTTAAATAGTTTTTATTTATTTATTAGAGAGGCCAAGCAATAGAGAGAGAGAGAGAGAGGGAGGGAGGAATATCTTTTGTCAGTCTAGTCACTCCCCAAATGGCCACAATGAAAAAGCTGAAATGATCAGAAACCAGGAGGCAGGCACTTCTTCCAGGTCAACCACGTGGGTACAGGGGCCTAAGGACTTGGGCCTTTTACAATTGCTTTCCCAGGCCATAGCGAGAGCTGGATCAGAGGAGAAGCAATCAGGACAGGAATTAGTGTCCAACCATTTTAAGTTAATTAGTCTTCAAAGGCTGGTTTCTCATACAGTCACATTCTGAGTTATTGGGGGTTAGTACTTCAATATATAAATTTTGGGAAGTGATAAATGAACACAAGTCAGTTTTGTTACCACTGCTTTGAACTCTGGGAACTTGTTCTATCGACGAAGAATGTAGCTGATGAGCAAGCGAGAAGCAGATTTTAGCATAGTTTATTGAAAAAAGTGAAGAGAGAGAAGTTCCCACACCTGATAGGCCTGGTGGGCATCTCAGTAAAGGATTGGGCCTGCAGTCTGCATTCAAGACTGGGTTTGTTATGGGCATGAGCATGGGTCCCCCATTTCTTCTCTCTTCCTCGCTCTTTTGGGAAAGATGAATGGGGGATTTGGGATATGAAATTCCCCTAAAGAAACCCCTGCAGAGTGTACTGGCCACCAGGATTCTTTCCTATTGGAGAAGCAAATAGCTCCGTTGGACAAGGACCAGTTCAGTGAATTCTGTTTGATAAAGACAGGCAAGGACATCTTGGGTTAGGGGAGACAGGCTGGATCCTATTTTCAGGACTTGTTTCTTCATTCCATTGCACATACATTTATTTTCTTTAAAATTTCTCATTTTTTTGGGCCCCTCTTGCACACATAGGGTAATATCTACCTAACTGCCTTAACAGATCCTAATGTATATGAAACAGCTCTTTCTTTCTGAGATTAATGTTTTACCTCAAGAATTCTTTCTTTTTACTTAAATACACAAAAATCTCTCAAAAGTAAATTTAGTAGTCATTTCCAATTATAACTTCAAATGAACGTAGAAGAACACAAGCTGAACGTGGTAAAAAAAAATCTTCTAGCCAAAGTGAATTTGTAATTGAAAAGATAATGAAGACACAATGACTAAAATTAGAATAGACAGGAGTCCATCATTTTGCTTATCATTTAAGTCTGGAAGGATGGTGCTGGCTTTGTTTTGGAAAACAGAGGCTCTTCATATACTTTTCTTAAAACCTAAAGAGCATAGCCTCCTTATGAATGGATTTTATTCAGAGTGTCAAGTAATTTCTGTGTCCTTGACCTCAATTTTATGATCAAGTAGCCAATTCTGGGAAACAAGAAAATAGCATATGGTAAGCATTCTCTTTTTATACCAGGAACAATTATAAAATCCATTTATAATAGTGGCAAAATTATAAAATACCTAGGAAAAATTATAAAGAGATTGTATAGTGCCTATACATTTATAAAATTATTAAATTAAATAAATACATTTGTATTTTATGTGGAGTTATGTACTTTTCCTGGATTTTAAGGCAATATAAAAATATCAGCACTGTCAAATTGATATAAAAATTCACCAAAATTGCAATTATAAGTCCCCAAAGCTTTCTTGGAAATGCCAAAAATGATTCATAAGTTCAAAAGGAGCAATACATTTTGGAGAGTATCAACTGAGCTTGAAAAAGAAAATAAAACACTAAAATCAAAATAAGGTTATTGTATAATTAAATGAATTGACATCATAACTGAAGTAAGCCAACAGAATGGAGAATAGATGGATTATCAGTGGTAAATAGCATTCAACCAACTTAAGCATAATTGATGAAATTGTGGGAAAAAAAATCCAATGTGTTCTCCCACTGTTTGGCTCAATTTTCTGTTGCTGTAACAAAATATCTGAGGCTGAAGAATTTACAAAGGAAAGAAGTCTGGTTTGTGTCATAGTTTCGGAGGTGGAGGCATCCTAGAGTGTGGTACCAGCTTCTGTTCCTCATGCTCCCTCTGTGCATTACAGAGGAGCGGAAGCAGGAGCGGGCACATGCAAGGGGTGGAGCCCTTGTATAGGAGAAAGACTGAGGGAAGGCACTAGGCTCACTTTATAAATCCTCACTCTCTCAGCATACAGTCCAGCCCAGTGATGGATAAGCCAGTCCTGAAGTGCAATTAACCCATCTATGAGGACTGCACACCAACCATCTATCATTTCCCATTAGGTCCTGTCTCCTAATCTTGCCACATGGAGGAATTAAATCTCAACATAAAATTTGGTGAAGATACAGCATACCCTGTGCAGAGTATGTGATTTCTGTTACATTTTATATACAGTTAATAAAAAAGAAAATATTTGAAAAATTAAGAATTTAAATAATAGTATCCAGTGAAATCTTGCTTAAGGAAGACAGGAAATGCAAAAGCCATAAAATGTTATTCATCATTTTCTCTCTATGGAAGAAGACCAAGCTAAACTCAAGAGATAAAATATACTCCAAAGGAATTGCTTATGATATATAACACGAATAAAATAGTACAAAATGATCTCTACAAGAAAAATCTTAAAGAAAATATAGGCAGAATCTTAAATAAGCAGTTCTTATTAGAAACAAATGAAAATAAGCAATAAAAACTGGCAGGCAAATATTGTCTCACATACATTACTTTTAAAATGATAATTTATGTTAAAATGATTTTAGTCCAACAATACTTTATTTTTATCTTACATAAATATAACAAAAATAAGTAAGCAAATATTATTTCCTACCCTAAAGATATACATAATTTTATGGTGATTAGATTATTATAAGTGATCACAAAAGTCATTACTAGAGGGTTTAATATAACAATTTATAGATAATTCAATTTTCTCCTAAATAATTCAATACCTACATATAGTTTTACACAATAAACATGTAAATAACTATTTTAGTAATCCTATTTTAATGTAACAATTACATTTCAAAATAGATTACAATAAACCCCTTGCAGAGTTCACAGAAAATCCTGGCAAACAAATGATCTGTGAATCTCATTTGTAGTAAGATAGGAAATATGTATAAATAAAATTAAATTCAAGCATTTATTCTTGTGACAATCTTTTTTACTGTTAATGCCATAAGTTGGTATTAAAAATATCAATTTAAACAAGTTGTCTTTATCAATAATCTTTCTGGTAAAATTATATCTGGAAGCACCACTGAAACTTGTGTTTATTAGAATTTCAATTATATTTTAAGTCAAAGCTGAATAAAGGCATCTGGCATGTGTTTTCTATTTCTGTGTAAAACTCTTAGTATTAAGTTGCTCAAATAACTTTAACAGCTATCATGTTGAAATTATGCAGAATCAGTCACTTTCACATGTTGCTGGGAGTATTATTTACTGTTATTAATACAGGAAGTTTATCTCCCTATAATATTGTCTGATTGAAAAAGTTACTTTTCTGGATTACTTTTACATAAATAAATGAACTTAGATATAACATGCTTATTAATATTTTTATGTTTTCATTACTTTTATTTTTAAATTTTATTCATTTATTTAGTTGAAAAGCAGTGTGACAGTGAGCAGTGAGATAGAGAAGTCTTCCATCTGCTGATTCACTCTAGAAATGGCTGCAACAGCTGGGTCTAAGCAGACAGAAGCCAAGGGCCAGGTACTCCATTCAGGCCTCCCTCATGGGAAGCAGACACCCGGGCATTTGGGTCATCATCTGCTGCCTTCCCAGGCACATCAGCAAGGAGCTAGGTCTGAAGCAGAACAACCAAGACTGGATCCAGTGCTCTGATATAGATCAACCTGCTGTGCCACAATGCTGGCCCCATTTACTTTGATCATTTATCGAAACTGTGAAGACTGAATCTAAATGTCATTTCAACTTGGTGATGAATTGTATAGCTGTTAAATTAAGCACTGTTTTGATGTATATGATTATTTTAATTTGGTAAAACACAACATTCCTCCATGCATATATCTCTTCTACTTTTAAAAAGAAGGAAAAAAAAATTCCATCAACAGGGGAGATCAAACAATTATGATCAATACATACTGTAAAATGCTATTAAATTTTCTATAATTAATTATTTACTGAATTCACTTCCACAAAATATTTCCATTGTAAGCATCATGTATGAATATGTGGCTACCATTTTGGTCCCCTCACTTGAATGACCCAACACTTAAAGTTCAACATATGTAACATCAAAACAATATACTTCACCAATGGTCTCAGGTTAATTGCTAGTACAGGTATCTTCACAGATGGACATTCCAACATACTGGACATGTTTCTGAACTCCCCTTCTTATGTCTATAAGCAGCAAAAAAATTTATGTTATATACATTAGTCATTTAATAAAAATCATTGCCACATTCTTTTTCAGTTTCAAGTGCAACTCATTATTAAGGCATTACTTCATTTAAGTCTTCAAATCTAGTAGTTCATGTCTTAAACCATATTGATTCCACATAGTCTCCTATAATAGAGAATTATATCAATTTTTCACTCTTTTAATAATGAGCCATATTTGTACTATAATTACATAATTAAGCATTTATCTCCTCCACTATAATACACTATCACCCTCTGCCCTGTGCAGTGATTGACACAAGACTGTAGGAAGTATTTCCTGTTTTTTTTTTTTCTGAGACAAATAAATAAAAAAAGGAAATAAAATACAAATGTGATCAGAATAATAACTAGTAGTGTCCTGCCAGATTGCTTTGACTTCTTTGCTGGATAAATATAAAAGGTAATGCTCTCAATGATAAAATTGGCATCATTCTATAAAAAAACTGCATCAAATTTTGATAGATGTGTTGACACATTTAAATATATTGAGTATTTTGCTAAATTTTTATTTAAATGTTTTGTTATAAAGAGATCATATGAAGGTCAGTATTGTCAATATCATCTTTGCAACAGTTAAAATGCTTGTTTACTATTAATTTACCATGATATCTGAAGTAAAATCACTTGACAAAATGATTAAATAATATAATATAATATAAATATAATTAAAAATCAAGATAGGATTGTTCCAAAACAGTTATGTGTGACTTTTTCCAAATTCCTGTGTCCAGAAGGCAATGTTATTTTTAATGCATGTCAAACTTGGAAATAACGATAGATTTTCTTCTGGAAAATTTTATATAACAAATAATTGCTGATCAGCCTGCTACCCACTGGAAATGTTTGAAATGTTAAAATTTATTTCCTCTTCAACATTGCCTTCAGTTAGTGAAAAGTACTATTCCTAAATTTCAACAGTAAACAGCTAAGAAGACATTTTTCTTTGTAGAGACGCCAATAACCTGATCTGCTAATATAATTATTTATAGATTTTTATCAAAAATATAGCTAAAATATAAGCCTTCCATTTAAATTTTCTTGCTGGTAGAAGCTGCAAGGTTAAAAGGCAAAAATGTGGATGGCTGTAAATCAATATTTATAATCATTAGAGCAGAGTTTCCATTCTCCAGTGAATCCCATTTTGTCGTGGTAAGAAAGAGTATTCAAATCTTGAGAGTTCTCCAGGCCTGAAGCAGTTCCAGTAGATTTTGAAGTATGAATTTTATTCAACAAATGATTTCTTTACTCCTGCTACACTGTATATTTGGCTAGTGCCACAAACATTATGAGCATTAATTCCATAAACTATTTTAGTAGGAAGTCAATTCTGTACAGAGCAAGATAAATTGCTTTCAATGACTCTCATTTTATTTGAAAACATGAAAATTATCAATATTATTCTCTTCACTGCCTGGCTGTAAATTTTGTCATCATTTGCAACAAAGGGTCAATAAGATTTTATTTTAATTAAAGGCAATCTTATTGTGTGAAGTGCTTAAAGTAACCGTGGTACTCAAGAATAACATTAATATATTAATGAATGTAGCCTTTTTCAGAACCATTTCAAAAGCATATCAGAAACATGTAAGTGAATTTAAAAGCACATAGATAGGCAATAAAGGATTTAGAGTTATGTAGTTTGGAATGACATGCTTGGCAACTGACGCTTAAATCAAATGAATTGCACAAATGCAAAATCTGCCCAGCAGAGAATTGCAATAATAAAGTTATACATCAGTTCTTAAAGTTATGAGTAGAGATCAAAACTCATTTTCTTCTATTGCTGTCTTGGCTGATCAATGTTGTTTAGTGTAAGTATTCTAGCTAAATGATGAAAAGTTTTTATTCTTTAATCTATTATTGTTACATAGCAAGCAAAAATAGAGCTATTTTAGCATAATATTTTGACATATTGAATTTAAAGAAATGGGTAATTATTCTATCAGATGCAAAATTTATTTAAAATAATATTAAATTCAAAAAATTATATCAATGACAAGACCTATACACAGAAATTTTTAAGTGTAACATTGATAATTTCACTGTCTCTTTTCATGTCTTCTTATTTTCCTTGCTTTCCTTTCCTTTTTATATTTTATAATTGGAGGCGTTAAAAAGAGGGATGGGAGGAAGAGAGGGAGGAAGGGAATATGATGATATTCCTAGTATTTTATCTATGATCTATATTGAATTTGTTAAACACTAGGAAAAACTAAAACTAAACATTTATTTAAATGTATTTTATTTTGAGAATTTACTTTAATTACCACTTTTTTGTATATTTCTTTTACCCAAAAATATGTTCTTTGTGGGAGAAAGGCCATATCCAACTTATTCACTAATATTTTACCAGTTTTTGGAAAATTATATGGGATAATGTATGGATGGTAAAGAACAAATGAACACAATAATGGATACTATTATAAAGTAGAAATAAATATTATCTGAAGAAATTTATCAAACATAATTTAACAAGGTGTAGAAGAGTGAATAACATTCCATTGTGTAAATATATCATATTTTCTTTATCCAACTATCACCAATAAGCACATACAAAATGAAAATATAACATGTTCAATAAAATGGATGGATATAGAGGTCATTACATTAAATGAAATAAGACATACATAGAAACAGAGATCCCATATGTTCTCTCTCATGTGTCAAAGCTGGAAAAAAATAAAGTTGACCTGAACTTAGAATAGTGATTACTAGAAGCTATGGAGGGTAAAAGGAGATAATAAGAGGTTGAATAACAAGTACTAAACCTCAGTCAGATAGAAATAAGAAGTTGCAGTGCTTCATCACGCAGCAGGCTGATTATAGCTCTTAATAATGTATTATATAAAGCATACACTTATAAATACTTTGAAAACAGTAGCTGGTAGGCACAAAACACCATGTAAGGACAAATAAATGAAAAGATCAGTTGCCTTGTTTGATCGCTTTTTCATATATATATGAGAAGTTGAGCAAAGTCTCAAACCCAAACATTCTTATGTGTGATGTGGATATTTTCACCACTTTGCCAAATGTCTGCAACTAAATACATTATTATACCAAGTAATAAACGTTTATAGAAAATATTTTGTCTGGGGCTGTTGTTGTAGCATAACAGATAAAGCCACTGCCTGTGTCACGAGCATCCTATATGATCTGGGTGCTGGTTCGAGAACTGGCTACTCTACTGCTGATCGAGTTTCCTGCTAATGCTCTTGGGAAAGCAGTAGAGGATGGCCCAAGTGTTTGGGTCCCTGCATCCATGTGGGAGACACAAAAGAAGCTCCTGGATCCTGGCTTAGGTCTGGCACCACCCTGCCCATGGCAGCCATTAGGTAGTTCACCAGTGGATAGAAAGTCTCTCTTGCTGTCTCCAGTTCTCTCTCTCTGTAACTACGCCTTTCAAATGAGTAAAATAAGTCTTAAAAAAAAAAGAAAGAAAGAAAGAAAATATTTGTTACATTGTCTCCTAAACTAATTATTTGGAAAAAGATATCAATTATTTAGATAAGATTACCATCACAATCATTAATTTGTACCCATGAGAGTTCAAGTCATAGTTCAAATCCAATTCAAATGGAGGTGCCACTAAGTACCCTGAAATAATTTTACTTGTTCTCTCAAACTTGGAAAGCAAAAAAAGGGACTGAATTCAGTTCAGTTTAAAGTTTAATTTTCATTTTAATACTGCTCCCATTTGAATTTCATTAGTAGACTTAAAATAAGAAAAACAAGAGTTAACTAGGTCAGTAAGCATGTAAATTCTGAAGCTGACTTAAATCACTTATTAATACTATAGGTGTAAATTTAACTGTATTTATCTTCTGGGATTTAGTGCGAAGGCACAGTTTGTAAACATAAATACTTGTTAAAATCTATCTTCCTTTAATCTGGCAATGATGATAAGAAATGTATATACTCCCATGGACCTAATTTTCTAGTAAGGTGAGTAGTTAAGACCACAGATTAATATATTATAATACAAAGAAAGCAAATGATGCTCTCATATCACCTGAGATAAGCACCAAAATTGGATGTATTTTCTGTGAGATAGAGAAGTAATAATTAGTTAGAGAAAATAAAAGGAGATCACTAGAGAAAAGAAATATTAATAGGATGAAAGATCAAATGGTCCAAATATATAGAAATCTGCTCAGTAATGATCTCATATGTCCTGTTAGGCCGAGTTTACTGATCTCAAGGAAAAAAAAAAAGAATTCAATAAAGAGCTTATCTTCAAGCAAGTAAGTTATGTCAGTGTTGATTTTCATTTTTAAATTTTACAACACAAAGTTTATTCTAATAGATCAAGTCTTTGCAGGTAAATTTAAATGTGACAATTGAAATAATGTAATAGATAAAGAATGTGTTTTTAATGGACTTGAACTTTTTAAAATTTATTTATTTGTTTGAAAGGTAGAGTGTCAGAGAAGTGAAGAGATAAAGCAAAAGAGGTCTTATATTCACTGGTTCATTCCACAAATGGCTGCAATGTCCTGGGATGGGCCAGGTCAAATCTAGTAGCCCAAATGGGTTGCAGGGACCCAAGCACTTGGGTCATTATCCACTGCCTTCCCACACACATAAACTCTCAAGCTGGATTGACAGTAGAACAACTGTGACCAAAACCAATCCTTCAGTATGTGGTGCCTGTGTCACAGGTGATGGCTTAATCTGTCACACCACAACACTAGCTCAAATTTTAATTTTTTAGAGACATTTTAATTCTACACCAAAATTGCACAGGAGGTACATGGACTTCACTGTTTACTCTCTGTCTCCACACACATATTCTATCCATTATCAATATTCTGCCTATTATCAATATCCTTACAAATACAGAGCATTTATTACATTTATTATATTCACCTACAAAAGGGCATCTTATTACCCTCCACATATTGGCTATTATTATTGTAGAAGCCTGTGGTTCTCTTTCTCTCCACCAGGTTCTTTGGTGTCCACCAAGAATGAGGAGTATGGACAATGTAGAGTGAGCAAACTGTAGGAGGTTGTTTAGGCTGATTGAGTCAACATCATTTACAAAAGCTGATTGACTTTTCTCAGATCCACTGAGACTCATCTCCAGATGGTGGAGAAGGCTGCCTGGCCCCTGTCTATTTAGGGAGGACTCTCTCTGTTTATATATACTCCCTATGAAGATATAACCCTAACTACCATTAAGATGTGGTGATGACTTCCCTGGAGAGTTCAAGCTGGAGAGGTGAGATATTGAAGAGAGCAGTCAGGAATCCTCCTCCAGACCTCTGTTCAGGAATCCCTGGTAATAGGCCTGCATTTGTGGCTCCATCTGTAGGACCATCTGGAAACTGAAAGCTTCTATAGAAGAAGACAAAAGCTTTACAGAAGGTTGAGTATACAGAGCTCAAATATAAACAGTGTCACAAAAATGCAAAGAAGGACTACAAAGGGAAAAAATCATGTCCAAATGTTAGAGAGTCCTAAAGAGGACACTAGGGACTGTGACCAGTTAGGACTTGAGCCTAACTGTGTTGCATACAGTCAACAGGGTTTAAGCCATGGCACCATACCGTTAGTGGGGCTTAGCAGGTGAAAAATAAAATGAAAAGAACTAGCACTTCAAGTATCAAGGCTATAAAATAGCTACAGCTTGATGACGGGGTTGAGTGATGACAGGATTGAGCTATGAAGATTGGGGAGCAGTGTGCATAACAGATTTACTTTTTTTTTTAATATAAAGAAGTTTCAGTCCTTCAGTGTCATGGTAGATATACTCATCTTGCATGGAGTTGTTCATAGTTGTCCTCCAGGATTGACTCAAGTTGATCTGGGAGCCCAGGCTTTTGCTTAGGAATTGTGGATCCAGAAGTCTAATCTAGTCACTTTAACCACAATTGGAGTCAAATGATTCACAATACAGTGCCATTCCAACCCTTCTCTAACCATGGAGAGTGCTGTGTCTCTTGGGGTATATTTAATGTTTACCCATATCCTGTGCTGGGTCTTCATGAGATATTCAATGTCTATTGGAATATGACAAGTCTTGTGATGGATCTGATCATGTACAATGTCATATTGTTCATTGGATCATTAGTAAGGAAACAACTGTATAGCATTTCAAAAGGGCTCAAACATTACTTTTTAGTATGGATTTATGAAATGCATTAAAGCTATGGGCAGCAGAGAGACCCAAGAAAGACGAGTTTCCTGAGGTAGCTTCTTGAGGTGTCTCTTGAAGATGTCATTAGTCTTTTCTACCTTCTCTGATGATTAGGGTTTCCAGATACAAAGGAGAAAATATTGTAAACATAGCACCTTATGGTCTCCCTGAGTGACAGTTCCCTTGGGCCATTGGAACTCTGTAACCTCTTAGGAAATCCAAATCAAGGGACCTATTTCAGAGATCAGCACCTTTACAACCTCAGAAGTCTTCTCAGTTCTACAGGAGCAGGCTTCCACTCAATTAGTGAAGGTGTCTACCATACCAAGAGGTACTGGATAGTTCTTCTTTTAGGTATGCGATAAAATCTAGTTGCCAGGACTACCCTGAAGTCTGTTCTTTTCTCTGTACTCAGGGTGAGGAAGTCTCTGATTTAAGGAGCTGTTCCTGACAAAATGCACAGGACCCCACAGCATGTTTTTAGAATCCTTAGGAGGAACTTTCCCGTAAATACCCTCTGGACGAGTTGAAAATTCTTATCTTTACCCACTTGAAAAGCTTTATAGAGTTTTAAGTGTCTCCCACTGGAAGGAGAAAGGCAGTGGATCCTTCTATTTTCAGAGGAAGCCATCTACTGAGTGCAGGCTATAAATGCTAAAACACACCCATTGTTTCTCTTCAGAGGGGTGTTGTGGCCTGACTTCTTGCAGAGGGTTTTCCCAAATCAAAGGGGCCTCTGAAGCATCAAAGGAGAATCTGTTTGGCTGTTTATTTGGCCTCCCAATTTACCAGTCAGTTTAATTCAGCAGTTTTATCAGCCCCCTTTTTTATCCTTTATGGTGTATAATGCCTCTCCTTGGGGAAAGAACACCAAAGATAAAAATCTAGGTTTCCTGATGGTACCTGATAAAGGATCCATTTGTGGTGAAGAAGTGCCTTTCTTTCCAAATAGTTGCATGAGCAAGTAGAGCTGGGTAGTTATACTTGGAATCAGTTTAAATATTTAACATTTTATTCTTACCCAGCATGAGGACTCTTTTTAGAGCCAACAGCTCTGACAATTGAGCACTCATGTCAGGAGTAAGATGAGAGCTCTTGACAGTCTCATAAAAGATGGCTGTAGCATATCCAGCCTGGTAGATTCCTTATTAACAAAGGAAATCCCTTTATAATGAGATTCTAGCTGTGTCCTCTCTCAAAGGGTCTCCTCCAGGTCCTCTGGTTGCATGGGTCTGTTCACAGTCTTGTTCCTGGCTCTCCATCCTTGCATGCAGAAAAATAACAGGATTATTAGAGGAAAAAGTATTGATCTGGATTGCAGAGTCCTCTAGTAGTAATGACTGGTATGTTAAAAGGTGATTGCCAGTTAGCCACAGACTTGCATTTGAGGCTAGAAACTCCATCACATTATGGGTATTTACACTATTAGATCTTGCTCCAGGGCCAGTTTGATGGCTTCAGGTATTAGGAATGTGATAGCTGCCAACATTCATAAGCAGGCTGGCCACACTTTGATCACCACGTCAAGCCATTTGTAAGATATCTTAAAGGCTGCTGAGCTCATCCACAAGCTGACACAACATACCTAACACATAACTTTTCTCTGTTACATATAGATTGAAGAATTTGCTCATTTGAGATGGTTAAAGCCAGTACTTTGAGCAGGCCTATTTAAGTTGGATAAGGGCCTGTGGGCCTCTGGGCCCCATGTCAAATATAGGTCCCCGGCATGTGGATATCTTTTATCATTCAGTAGAAACAACAGGCTTCCTGTGACTACCAGAATTTGAGTGTTACAGGAACTATTATATGGCTTTAAAAGTCCCTGTGACTTTAATATGCCTACTATGGCTTTTAACTGTTATTGGGCATACAGTTTAATTGATATTATTTTTGATGGGGAAAATAGAGGGGTCCTTTCATGAACCTATATTGGTTGGACATTTTTTAGTGAATCTTTCCCTTGGTTTCCCAGACCTCTGGATTAAAATATTTTAACTAAAGGAAGACATAAAGATTGCTCTGGAGCCATGGGGATGGTGTTACCCAACTGGGCTAAGAAATCTCTCCCTAGAAGTGGTGTTGTATACTCCAATATGAAAAGGAATGCATGTGTAAAAATCAAGTTACCCCAGTTATATCTTAGGGTCCAGATGAAATATCTAACTAAAGACTTTCCTGGTATGCCCCTCATGGTCCTACTAAGGTAAGAGTGGAGACCTGCACTTGAGAGGACAGAAAAGGTGACTCCAGCAGCCAGGAGGAAGTCATCTTCCTTCATTGTAAAGTTAGGACCACCCAAGGGCTCTTGGAGTGCTGATGGCCTGGATCGTGTGAGGCTATAGGAGAAACTCTGGATATCTTCAGCTCTGTTGGGTCATCCAAGGAAGAGGGCCTGACACCAGAGGCCTTGGTCTCAAAGAAATCAACCCTCCAATGATTCCCTTTGCAAATATGACAGATCCATGAGGATTTTCTATGGCAGTAAGAATGTAAAAATTCTTCTTGAAATATCTCATCTGATCTCAGCCATAGCCAGACCCCTGGGTACTCTCAGGTTCATGTGGTAGTAAGGCCACTAACAGAGATATGACCTTTTTCTTAGCCTTCTCTCAGTGTGGACTCTCTTCCTGTTCTAGATTGTAAAAGACCAAAGTGCTGATTTTCAGGAGGTTTTCCAATATACTCCTAGATCCAATAGCCAGTATTTGAAACTTTCTTCTCATTTCTGGGAGTGATTGAGTAATGAACTTATCATTTAAGGTTGCCTGTCCTTCTATTGAATTGTTGGACAAGGAAGTATACTTGACTAATACCTCCCTCAATGTCTCTAGGAAGGTTGGAGGTTTCTCATCCGGATCTTTGTGTATCATGGTCAGCTTGCAGGAGTTTAGAATCCTGGTCCTCCTCAATCCCTCCAAGACACAAGCAATGAAATGTATCCATATCCATTCTTCTACAGGATTATGTGAAAATCTTCCCAAGTCCCCCTTTATTTCTTTAAGATCCTGCAAGGAAATGGGGACTTAGGTATGACTAGGACCCCTGAACACTTTGGGAACTCCTGAATTTGTTAAAATTAGAATCAGCAGTTGTGTGTTCTGCTTTCAAACAGATAGTCCCAGGTTGGGGGGTGAAGGGCATGGGGTAACAGGAGTGGTAGATGGTGAGATCATTGTATACTGTGTGGTAGGCTCTGCAGCTTGTAGAGGGAAGGCAGCTAGGGTCTTGAGGGTTGCTGCTAAAAGAGCTGGGCCTACCATACAGACAAAGTTTTGACATCTCACAGTACAAAAAAAAATGCTTGTACATAAAATATCTCAGACCATTTCCCTGTTGGATGATGGTATAGTTAATATATTCTTCTGGGGGCCAAGTCTCTATTTTCCAATCTGTATCCTGGCCATGCTGTAATGCAGAAAAAAGAGCAGTGCTTTATTTCTTCTAAATTTTCAGTAAAAGGAGTTCCAGTCCCTTGAGAATGCACTTAACGGGGCTGGAGGAGGGGCATGCCAAAGATGACTTATTACCCATCTAAAATGAGAGGACAAGAAACAAAGGCATCACTCAATTTTTACCTCTGCCCTCTTGAGGCATCCCTCAAGTTCCTTGGCCATAAGAGCACAATGTCCACAGAAGGTGAAGGTTGGGAAACAGGAGTGGATGCTTTTACTCATGCCTCTACCCCTTCACAGATGATCCTTTGACTATTGATCTGCAGATCATGGGCACTTGCACTTCCTGGCACTCATGATCAAGGATGATTAAGCAGGAGTAGTTGCCCTTACCTGAACCTTAATCTCACCCTTCCTTCTGACTGGACCTCCTTTTTGATACATTTTTTGATCTGGCAATGCATGACTATTAAATGTTTAGCTTTTACTGTCTCACTTTCAAGAATCTGCTTGCTGACAAGGGCAGGACAAAAACACACATGTGACTATTTCATGTTTGCTGGGCATTTCCCTGTCCGTGATGTGAGCGTCCTCCTCAGGAGTCAAGAATCTCCATGGATACATCACATTAGCTCATACACAGATGAGTGGTATACGCCCTGGGGATTTTAATCCTTAGATGCCAGGATGTGCTAGGTAGGGCAAGGTTGCAAGTAAGAAGCAAGGATCAAAGCAGGAGTGGTGGTAAAAGGGCAGCCCCTTCCCTGTCAGTGCCAACTGGGCCCTTGTCATAGAAAAGAAGAGGGGAACATACATTTCTGCCACCCCCATCATCATGTAACCAACATAACATGTAGGACAAGCTCCCTGATATAAAGCTGTGCAAGATGGGTACACTTTCATTGATGCCAGAGCATCATTAGACATATTAAATTAAAAATTTAATTTAATTTAATTTAATTTAGTTAAAAAATTAGACATATAAAATTAAAAAAAGCATAGGTTTGACACCATATTATAACCTTCAAATGCATTTATTTTATTTTATTTATTTTTAAGGATATATTAATTTATTTGAAGGGCAGTGTATCAGAGAGGCAGAGAGAGAGCAAGAACGAAAGAGAGAGTGATGGAGAGAGTGAGAGCGAGAGCGAGAGCGAGAGAGAGATATATATATATATATTTTCTACCTGCTGGTTCACTCTCCAAGTGGCCGCAACTGCCAAAGCTGGACCAATCCAAAACAAGGAGCCGAGAGCTTCTAGGTATCCCACACAGGTGCAGGGTCCTAAGGACTCGGTCCATCTTCTACTGCTTTCCCAGGCCATAGCAGAGAGCTGAATCATAAGTAGAGCAGCCAGGACTCGAACCAGCACCCATACAGGATGCTGGCGCTGCAGGCAGTGGGTCTACCCGCTATGCCACAGTGATGGCCCCAGATGCTTTTAGAAACCTTCAGTTCCTCAAAGACCTTTGTTCAGGCTCACACATTGGGTGAATATCAGCAAAAAGGAAATTGAGACAGAATAAGACCAACATTCCCAGTACCAAAGGACAGTGGGAGTTAATCAGGTCTGCCCCCAAAAACTTGCTCTCAGAGTCTTTAAGACTAGTAGCTATGGTGATTGCTTATATTTTTATTTTTTTTTTCTTTTAAAATGTGTTTATTAATTTTTCCAAAAAAACCCCTTTTATTTGTGGAATACAGACTTCATATACATTTCATATGTACAACTTTAGGAATATAGTGATTCTTCCCACCATACCCACCCTTCCACCAACACTCCCACCCTTTTTCCTCCTCCCTCTCCCATTCCTAGTCCTATTCTCTACTAAGATCTATTGTCAATTAACTTTATACACAGAAGACCAACTCTGTATTAAAAAGAGTTCAACAATTTGCATTTAGGGGCCGGCGTCCTGGTGCATTGGGTTAATCCTCTGCCTGCAGCGCCGGCATCCCATGTGGGTGCTGGGTTCTAGCCCTGGTTGCTCCTCTTCCAGTCCAGCTCCCTGCTGTGGCCCAGGAGGGCAGTGGAGGATGGCCCAAGTGCTTGGGCCCCTGCACCCACATGGGACACCAGGAAGAGGCACCTGGCTCCTGGCTTCGGATCGGTGCAGCTTCAGATGTTGAGGCTATTGTTTGGTGGGTGAACCAACAGAGGGAAGACCTTTCTCTCTGTCTCTCTCTCTCTCTCTCTCTCTCACTGTCTGTAACTCTACCTGTCAAATAAATAAATAAAATATTTTTAAAAAAAGCAATTTGCATTAAAAAAAAGTTCCTCAACAGTCCAGATAAGGACTGTTCAAAATCTTGAAGTTAACTTCAATTTTTGAGAAAATTAATTAATTTTAAAGAAGCACCCAAGAAGGATACATCATTTCTGATCCTACATTTAATATATTAAAAAGATAAGTCCTTGAGAACAAGTTTTATCATTAATTAAGGAAGCACCCAAGAAAACAAACAATGGCGTTGGACATTAGGCATAACTAAAACCTGTGAGACATAAGAATATCCTCTACTTAATTCACTAAAATGAAATCAATCTTTGATAACAAGTTTTACTGTTAACTCTCATAATACAACTCTTTGAGGACAGAGGTATTTCATGGGAAGTTGGTGCACAGTGACTCCTGTTCAGTGACCACCTGAGGCTCTTGACATGAAGTGCCTAGGCCAGGGAAGCCTTTTGAATCCACAAACCCCATCAATGTTTAGACAAGGCCATAAGCAAAGTGGAAGTTCTCTCCTCCCTTCAGAGAAAAGTACATCCTTCTTCTTTCCACTGGAGTCTCACCCTCAGAGGTCCTTCATGCAGGACATATTTTGCCACAGTGTCTTGGCTAATTGCTTTTAAATGGCTGAGAGAATCCTGATATCTTTAATTGATAGAGACTATGGTCAGTGTCAGAATCTCTGAAAAAGAAGCAGAGGAAATACATCTATGCTTAGCCTTGCAATAATCCCAAGCAAGTTCCCTAAAAGTGTTTCAGGAGTCTGCACTTCTCTTTTTCTCCTTATTTCACCTACAAGGAATGAGGAGTTTCGACCAGGAAGTGAGCAAAGGGAAGGAAGTTTAGGTGGATAGTGTCAACATCCTTCAGACAAGTCCACCGCTTGACTGTTTCATGTTTTCTGGGACCCATCTCCAGAGAGTGGGGTGTCCCCCTCCTCAACCAACCTGCTGCCAGTCCCACTCCACCTAGCTGGGAGTCTATCTCTCTATCATTATGAATAAAATAGCTATAATATTCCTGAGAAACTTCTATGGACTTAAATTTTCAACTCCTTTGAATCAATACCAAGGTGTGTGAATGCTGAATAATATGCCAAGAACATATTTAGTTTGTAAGAAACCACTAAACTGTCTTGCAAATCATTTGTATTATTTTACATTTTTATTAGTAATGAATTATGATTCTTATGGCTTAACACTAATACATTTTATTATGTTGTCTAGAGATTGATTTGGAGGGGACAAGATGATGCATAAAAATGAGATAAAAATATTTTGAAATATCCTGTACAGGATGGTGACACAAATGGGAATAACAGCTACCAGATAGAATAAATTTACTCAAAGGATAACATGAATTTGTAAATTGACTTGTAGAAGGGCGGTAAGAGGTGTCCTGTGGGCTATTCTACAGTAAAACAAATATTGCTGGTTAAAATGATTATTTTTTATTTTAGAATATTTCATATGATATAGAAAAGTGTAAAGAAGTTTTCTGGGAGTACAGAGATATTTGACAGTATTTAACGTTTTTCCATATTCACTTCAGGTGTAAACATTATATATAAAATACACATGTACATACTATTTTTTGAAACTAGGGATGAATGTATTAAAGTCACATATTATGGAATTTGTTTCAAAAACCATAAACTGAAGAAATAAAGGTATATTATCTAAAGAGATTATTCTGTGAAGAAAACATTGGTTGAAATTTTTCAAAAAATGAAAATCTCTTGAAATGGAAAATGATTAAAATGAAAATTATTCACGAAATCTATGAAAATATGATTTCAGCTGATTGTAATTAGATACATATAGTACAAAAACACTGAAAAGTAAAACATATTTGTGATAATGACAATTTCACCTAACTCTAATAGGGTCTGTCACTCATTCGCTCCCAGGAAGATTTTATTTTATTTTTGTCATAGATACAATTCTTTTTCTTTTAAAGGTCTAAGTTATTTACTTGAAAGAGTTTCCAAAACAGAGAGAGGGAGAGACACACAGAGAGGTCTTCTGTCCATTAGTTCATTCCCCAAATGGCAGCAACAGTCAGGTGTTTCTTCTGGATCTCCTACGTGGGTGCAGGGGCCAAACCACTTGGGCCATCATCTGTTGATTTCCCAGGTGCGTTAGCAGGGTGCCGGATAAGAAGTGGAAGAGTGGGTCCTCAAACTGGTACCCATATGTAATGCCTGTGCTGCAGATGGTGGCATAACTTGCTTTGCCACAGCACCTGCCCCTATAGATACAATACTTCTTTTTTAAAATTTTATTTAAGGCATACAACTTTCAAGTATTTCATATATACAGATTTAGGAGCAAAGTGATACTTTGCAACTTAGGTAAAAATCTAAGAGTACAACTATATTTCTTTGCTCCTGCCTCCCACCCCTTTCCTTCCTTCCTTCCTTCCTTCCTTCCTTCCTTCCTTCCTTCCTTCCTTCCTTCCTTCCTTTCTCTCTTCCTCCCTCCCTCCCTCCCTCCCTTCCTTCCTTCCTTCCTTCTTTGCTTTTTTTAATTTTGGGGATATCATATTTTTAATTTACATTACAGTCAACAGCTCAATGCTCCACTAAATAAACAGTTCAACCAGTAAAATGTAAAAAAGCCCCACTTAAGCAAGAATATAGGGAAGAACTATAAACAATAATCAAATAGAAAGATGACCTTTTTACTCATATAAAGTAATAAAATAATAACAGGTCATTAAACCTCTAATAGTATAACATTCTTTTTTATTTTAGATTGCAGTTTATTTATATTCTGGGCTACTATACATAATGAAAATGAATATACGATTTAATAATATAAATGCAAATGAATCTCAAAATACAATTTTGTTTTTAAATATTTTTAAAGATTTATGTTTATTTACTTGAAAGACAGAATTACAGATAGAGGCAGAGACAGAGAGAAAGGTCTTCCATCTGCTGGTTCACTCCCCAGATGGTCGCAATGGCTAGAGCTGCACTGATATGAAGCCAGGATCCAGGTACTTTTTCTGGGTCTCCCACATGGGTGCAGGGGCCCGAGGACTAGGGCCATCTTCCATTGTTTTCACTGGCCATAACAGAGAGCTGGATCAGAAGTGGAGCAGCCGGGACTAGAACCAGCATCCATATGGGTTGCCAGTGCTTCAGGCCAGGGCTTTAACCAGTTGTGCCACAGCGCCAGCCCCTAAATATTTGATTTATTATCAAGTATTTAATTTATTTTATTTACAAAAAGGGAATAAATTGCATGTATTTCATATATATAGTTTTTTTTTTTTTTTTGACAGGTAGAGTTATAGACAGCGAGGGAGAGACAGAGAGAAACGTCTTCCTTCCGTTGGTTCACTCCCCAAATGGCCACTATGGCCAGAGCTGTGCCAATCTGAAGCCAGGAGCCCGGTGCCTCTTCCTGGTCTTCCATGTGAGTGCAGGGGCCCAAGCACTTGGGCCATCCTCCACTGCCCTCCTGGGCCACAGCAGAGAGCTAGACTGGAAGAGGAATAACTGGGACTAGAAAGGGCACCCATAGGGGATGCCTGTGCTGCAAGAGGAGGATTGACCAATTGAGCCACGGTGCTGGCTCCTCATATATACACATTTAAGAATATAATGGTACTTTCCACCTTAACCTCCCATCCTTCCTTGCTCCTACCCTCTCTCTTCCTCCCTTTCTTATTTTTCTTTTAATTTTCATGATGACATACTTTGAATTTACTTCATAAGCACAAGGTAAATCCTCCATTGAATAAAGTTTTCAACAAATAGTGAGTAGAAAATCCAATATTCCTCAATATGTAGACAAGGGCTATAAACAATAATTAAATCTCAAAATTTCCATTTCATTCATATGTATCACTCTTTTGTACTCTATATATATTAGTAAACACAAATGATAGAATACATGATAATAGTGTTTTTAGACCTGGCTTATTTCACTTAGCTTGATGGGCTCCAGTTGCACCCATTTTGTTGTGAAAGACAAGAGAATCTGGCTGTTAGTCTAACTGGTTTTCTTTATATAACTTGAAGTTTTTCTCTTACTAAATTAGGATTTTGTACTGGTGCTTTACTTTTTGACAATTTGACTACAATATGCCTTGTAGAATTTTTAATCTGAGTGAGTCTGCTTGGGGCACTTACTAGCAGGTTCTCTATATTTTTATGTTAATCAGGGAAGATGGTAACTCCCAGCTGGCAGCTTGCTACACCACATGGCCAGCCTCTGCCACACATTTGTCCTCTCTCCTCACTTCCCCTTCGAGACTTCTATATGTCTTATCACTTTTACACTGAAAATCTATGTCATTCAGACCTGTGGAAATGTGGTCCTTCTTTCTTTCTATTTTTTTTTTTTTCCGTATCCTAAGGAAGCTGAAGTCAGTATGCCTTCACCTACTCAACCTCTTGGATCTCATATCCTGGAGAGATTCTTGAAAGCAGTAAGAGATAAACCATCAAGCATTCTCATTATAACCCTAATAATATGAACAGTTAACCTATCAGAAACAACACAAGATAGAAAGTAGTGAAATAGTAAATTCAAAGTTCTGAAGGAGAAAATCCTAGACTCAGAATCAACTATCTAACAAAATTATCTTTAAAAGCATGAAAGCATATAAAAAACTCTCACACAAACAAAAACAGATAATTTATTATGAACGAGCTTCTTATAAGAAATCTCAAAGCAAGGTCTTCAGGCTGTAAGCAAATGACCCCAAATTATAACTCAAATGCATATTTAAAAAAAGATAGATTTATTTATTATTTATTTATTTATGTGAAAGGCAAAGTGACAGAGAGGGAGAAACAGAGATAAGAGAAAGAGAGAGAGAGAGAGAGAGAGAGAGAGAGAGAGAGAGAGAGAATTTTCCATCTCTTGGTTCACTGCCCAGTAGCCTGCAATAGCTAAGGCTGGACCAGGGTGAAGCCAGGAACCAGAAACTTGATCTAGTTTTCCCACTTAAATGGTTGGAACCTAAGTACTTAGATTATCTTCTGCTACCTTCAAAGGTATGTTAACATGGAACTCTATTGGAGGTGGAGCATTGGGGCCAGTGCTGAAATAGTGAATACATCCCCTGCCAGCAGCTCCAGTATCCCATATAGGCACGTTTCATGTCCCAGCTGCTCCATTTCAGATCCATATCCCTGCAAATGCTAAGGAAAGCCACTAGAATGTGACCCAAATCCCAGGGCCCTTACCACGCATGTTTGAGACCCAGAAGAAACTCTCAGCTCCTGGCTTTGGCTTGGCCCAGCCCCAATTATTAATAGCCATTTGGGGAGTGAAACCACAGATGAAAAATCTGTTTTTCCTTCACTCTTTCTGTGACTCTGCCTTTCAAATAAATAAATAAATATTTAAAATACTAAGTGGAATATCTAGGTCTCCATCCAGAATTCTAATATTTGATATAATTGTGCAAGTGGTGGCATAACTTGCTCCACCAGAACACTGGCCCTAATGTATGTTTTTTTTTTTTTTTAAGAATTTTCAATTACCAGTCAAAAGTAAAAATAAAGAGATTGGTAGTCATAATTCTCATTTCATACTAAAAAATATGAACAAATCAAAAATCAGAAATTTTCCTTAGATCAGAGGACTGAGTACATAGAGAAAACTGCAACTCTGAAAATTGGGAAGTCAAAAGGACATGAAGATATGCAGCTTAGCAGGAGCAGAATCCTGCTGCTGGAGATAAGGGGAGTAGGAACACTTAAACTGTGATTAACAAATTGCTGGATGTGCAGTATTGATGAAATCAAGAGTTAAAAAGCCCAGCATTATGATTGATGGCAACTTGTGTTTTCCAAGTTTTATTTAGCCTCATATTCTTTTACTAAATATAACATGTGCGGCTTTCAACAATAATTTATGAAGCACACTAAACAGCAAACTATAATGCCATAAGAGACAAGGAAAACATAACAGCAGTCTCATATTTGATGGGTATTTTGGAATCATTATAATAATTGAAGTAACTACAATTAATATGGCAAAGACTCTGATGTAAAATTTGAATAATGTCTGTTCCTAAATATATATGTAAGGTAATAAGATAAATGGAAAACCTAAAAATATATTCCAAAGGAAATTCCAAATATTGAAAACCGTATTCTAACAGAAATAAGGAACATGATAGATGGACTCATCATCAGATTGGACATCGTTAAGGAAAGAAACCATGAGTGTGAAGAGGCATCAATAGATCTGTAAAGCTGAAATTCGCAGATAAAAAGGAAAAATATGATAGAATATTCAAACTTGTGAAGTAAATGGCAGCAGTGTTATAAGGAATGGAAGGAATAATTGGGGAAGGTCTGTAACAAAGACAAGCTACACATGAAACCTCGAAGTGTTGAATAAGTATGGGTTTAGGTTGGTATTAAATATATACTGCAAACTATTGGGAAAAAATTTTAAAAATGGGAGAGTTGTTATACTAAGAGAGAAAGGAAAACAGAACCACAGGGAATGCTCACTTGAAACCAGAGAGGGTAAAAAGCAAAGAGAACAAAACAAAGACAATAAATGAAAGGGATGTGAAGCATACTATGACAAAGGAATCCATCTTATTAAAATTTTATAGAAGAAACTCATTGAAAGTGGTGAGAAAAGTTGCTGAATGAATTAACTCTGGATGCAAGTGGAGCTGACTAAAGCCAAAGAACTGCACAAAAACGTTCCATTGCCATTGCTAAAGTAATATAGAATATTTGAATTCATTAAAGTTTGCTGGAGCATTATACAAGTTCTAGAACCATGAAGCATCCCAAACCAAACATTGTTAAGAATACTCCGGCGCCGTGGCTTAACAGGCTAATCCTCCGCCTTGCGGTGCTGGCACACCGGGTTCTAAGTCCCGGTTGGGGCGCCGGATTCTATCCCGGTTGCCCCTCTTCCAGGCCAGCTCTCTGCTATGGCCCGGGAAGGCAGTGGAGGATGGCCCAAGTGTTTGGGCCCTGCACCCGCATGGGAGACCAGGAGAAGCACCTGGCTCCTGGCTTCAGATCAGCGCGATGTGCCAGCCACATCGGCCATTGGAGGGTGACCTTTCTCTCTGTCTCTCTCTCACTATCCACTCTGCCTGTCAAAAAAAAAAAAAAAATACTCCGCCCTACCACACATACATGTTATATTAAAGTCAGAGAGAAGTAAATGACATACAGAAACAATATAGTAGGCAATTTACAGGGTCTTATTTTGGTAGTATTCACCCTGATTACCTAGAGATTTAGTTGCTCTGAGTGTTGAAACTCATTTGCCTGGTTACAAGTGTATATATGACCTAAGATTAGGTTTCAGTTTGCTTAAAGGATATAAAGTAAGGATATAATTCACTATGCTTTGTGTCAAACTTTATCATCTAAGTCCAGAGAAAAGTTCAGGCCAAACACATTTCAGTTTAACACAGTTAAGAAAGTTGTTTTCCACAGAGTTCAGATTAATAATGCTGATATTTCTTTTTTAGTGTAATAGAATTAAAAATTAGCTAAATGGATGGTAGATATTGGGAACCTGGTTTTTCACTGTTTGAGTGTGAATTTAAAGATAAGCAATGAGGGGTACGTATTGTGACGTAGTACGTAAAGCCACTGCCTGGAACAGTAGCATCCCTTATGGGAACCAGTTCAAGTATCAGCTAATGGATTTCCTATCCAGCTTCCTGCTAATGCCCCTGGGGAAGAAACAAAAGATTGCTCAAGTGCTTGGACTCCTGAATTCATGTGGGAGACTCAGATGAAGCTCCTGGCACTTCTCATCAGCCTGACACAGCCTGTCCCTTGCAGTCACTTGGGAAGTGAAGCAGCAGATTAAGATCTCTCTCTCTCTCTCTCCTCTCTCTTCTCCCTCCCTCCTCCTCCTTCCCCTCCTCCTCTGCTTCTCTGTCTTTCAAATAAACAAATAAAAAAGCTAAGCTATGAAATAATCTAGAGTGGTCCATGTAGTATGATTACAGTATGAGTTCATAATTACCTTAAAAGACATAAATGATTACTCATGGTAGTATTTATAGATATATCATATGGAGAAAATAATATAGACATGATTCCTTCATCTGTCTGCAGAAGAAGCCAAGGGGGAAAAATAATTCCCTAAAGAAAAGGGAAACAAGCACACCTAGTCACACGTTCTGGTTTACAATACCATTGTCTAATAAAAGGAACCAGAAATCGTTGGAGGAATGGCAAATCCAAGCTCTGGGACAGGACATGTAAAAGATAAACCTGGGACATCTCACAGTTTCAGAAAGTAAGAAAGTAAAAACAAGGAAAGGGAGGTGAGGGATGAGGAGAAAATTAGCTATGTGGATGAAAATATGCCAAAAAGGCATAGGAATCAGCTGTAGGCTTTCCCAATGGTTTAAAGTAGGTCTAAAGAGAGAACAGCAGTGAAGTAATGGGCTATAATCCAAAATATAAAGTTAATATCCAAGAATTCTTGCTGATATAAATGAATAATCAATTAAATAAATGACTATATAAACAGGGGAAAAGAGAGAAGCAGAATAATTCTGTGTAGTTTATGTGGATACTGTGTCATCAAAGGAAAGAGAATAAACTGTCCCCTGCCACTTTTTAAGTGTATGTTGTATGCAAATACTTTTGTTCAGAGCTTAGCTTATGATTTACTTCCAGAGTGACCACAACAGTCAGGGCTTGCCCAGTCTAAGGGTGGGAGGTAAGAGCTCAAACCTGGTTGTCCCATGTGGGTGGCAGGAACTCAGGTACTTAAGACATCATCCGCTGCTTCCTAGGCACATAAGCAGGGAACTGGACCAGAAGCAGAGCAGTGATGACTTGAACCAAGAAATGCAATATGGGATGTGGGCATCCCAAGCGGCACCTTAACACACTGTTACACAACATTGCCCCCCATCCATTAACTTTTAGAATAACTCAGGCCTGGCATTGCGGTGTAGTGGTTTAAGTCACTGCCTGCAGTGCTGACATGTCTTATGTATATGTCCAAGTCCTGGCTGCTCCACTTCTGCTCCAACTCATTGCTAATACACCTAGGAAAGCAGCAGAAGATGGCTCAAGAACTTGGGCCCCTGCACCCACGTGGGAGACCCAGATGAAGCTCTTGGTTCTTAGCTTCAGCCTGGCCCTTGCAATCATTTGGGAAGTGAAATAGCAGATGGAAGATTCTCTCTCTCTCTGCCTCTCTCTCTCTCTCTCTCTCTCTTGCAATCATTTGGGAAGTGAAATAGCAGATGGAAGATTCTCTCTCTCTGCCTCTCTCTCTCTCTCTCTTCCTCTCTGAAACTCTGTCTTTCAAATGAATAAATCTTCACAAAGTTAAATAAAGAAGAAATGCAGTGTTCTACGGACTATTTTTTGTTTATCTGTCATATACTCAGAGAGAAAGAAACTGGACTTACAAACTGACTGCATCTACTGGGCTGTGTTCAGTAGTTACTACAGTTATTTAAAGAGAACAGATTTTAGTTAACACACACACATGTGTGTACACATTTATAGATAAACGTACATATATATATATATATATATATGTATTTCTGATGAAAACAGATAGGGTGACATCTAAGAGACATCTGCATGAATAAACAACAGTTTATCATTGATGTGCTCTCCTATGCTCAATTTGAAGCAATTTCCCTGCATTGACTACTATTCACAAAATACAAAGGCTGTTTTGAGGAACTTTATGACACTATAGGAACATAGAGAATTGTAGTATTTTATAATAATTGTTCAGCATTATTTTCTGAGTTTTTATTTTATAATTTGATATTTCTTTGAAAATAGACAAAAAAATAAACCTTGAATTGGGATAGAAACAATGAGAAGAGTGAAACCAATCAATGGTTCACTTTGATTTATTAACTCAGAAGTAAATCAGACTTAGATTTAAGCCCTGTTTCATCACTTGGTAATAGCATGGCTGTGAACTCTTCACACTGTTAGCTTTAATTCTCTTATATATACAACATATTGTAGAGAGAGATGCTCATATTTAGTTTTTATCATGACAAATTATTTGCCAAACATTCATGGAGACAAATAAGGTTTTGAGATTTTAAATTATATAATTTTAAGTCACAAATTATCTTGAATTTACATGAAAGGTATTATGCATCAGAAAAACCAAATGAATTGTATAAAAACTACAATATTAATTTTATACTACAAAGAATTGGAAACTCAGTTTTTTGGTTGAGTAACATAGAAAGGAGTGATCATTTTTAATGGACTAGATATAAGATTTACATGTGAATACAGTGGAAAACATATAGAATTTATGTTATCTGAAAAATTACAGGTGCCTGTAATTACAATTGCACTGAGAATGGACTATAAGTAGTTATAATGTTGCTTCTGCATTTACCAAACAATGCAGGGAGAGATGCTGGCAGCTGACTTCTAATTCCCAAGAGCTAAAGAAGAACTAATAGGGTAAAAGAAAGACAGTTGGAAAGCAATTAAAATATTTGAATCTTAAATAATCCCAAGGATTTGATAAAACCCTTGTGAAAATAAAGAACTAAAAGCATGTTGCTCAAGAGTAATAGTTTTCTTTAATATTGAGAACTATTTTAAAGATGATAGGCCAGCGCTGTGGCTCAATAGGCTAATCCTCCGCCTGCAGCGCCGGCACACCAGGTTCTGGTCCTGGTCGGGGCGCCAGATTCTTATCGGTTGCCCTCTTAAAAGCCAGCTCTCTGCTGTGGCCCGGGAGTGCAGTGGAGGATGGCTCCAGTGCTTGGACCCTGCACCCCATGGGAGACCAGGAGAAGCACCTGGCTCCTGGCTACAGATCAGCGCAATGCGCCGGCCGCAGCACACTGGTAGCTGGGGCCATTGGAGGGTGAACCTGCGGTAAAAAGGAAGACCTTTCTCTCTGTCTCTCTCACTATCCACTCTGCCCTGTCAAAAAAAAAAAAAAGAAAAAGAAAAAGAAACGATGATAGATAGGGGTAAAGAGTTAACTTTTACCTATAGAAAAACAATTGAGGTGAGGAAATGGTGAGGTATACAAAGTTCTGTTATATTTTATGACAACAGATATATTAGTTAATAATAGTTAGTAAACTTTAAAATGTAATGACATTGTCTCTATTATTTTTTGTTTTAAACAGAAGTTGCTTCAAAATGTCAGAATATATCCATGCTCTTTGAACTGCCATCCATTCACTGAAACATTTACACATTAAAGGAAATAAACATGCTTTATTGTGAATTCAACAGTTAACTTTGTTTAGTTATGAAGTAAGTGAATCAAGGCTCATATGGCATAAAAATGTACTTGAATCAGACAAAGAAAAAAAAAGAAATATTGATTGCTACAAAAAAGAAAACACATAATTTATGAAGCTTAACCATAAAGCCTTAATAGAAGATTACACCTATACATTTTAGGGCTAGAAATTGGTTTTGGATTTTTAAAAATGTATTTGATAATAGAATGGACCAAAAATAATATTCTTTCTTAAAATGCAAATAATGTCTTATATTTTGAAAATATGAGATATTATTTTGAATGAATAATTAAAAATGTGGATTTAATAAATGAGACTTGAGCTATTGTTTTCTTGTTAAAATAGATGCTTTTGCACAAACATACTCACATGGACAGAGGCTAAACAATCTACCAATCACAGCATTGCTTGCAGAAGATGCCTATTGTTAAAAATCTATGTATAGATTTCAAAGATTTGTACCAAAATAAACTTATATTTTTATTGTTTTTAAATGTTTAAGGTATGTGTTAGTGGATACTATGTTTTCTTATTTTTTTCAAGATATATTCATTTATTTGTGAGGCAGAGTAACAGACAGGGAGAAGGGGAGAGAGAGAGAGAGAGAGACAAAGAGAGAGAGAGAGAGAGAGAGAGAGAGAGATTGATTCTCCATTCATTGATTCATTCCCCAAATGGCTGTTAATGGCTTGGAGCTGGGCCAATCCGAAGCCAGGAGCCAAGAGCCTACTCCAGATCTTCCACATGGGCACAGGGGCACAAGCACTTGCTCCATCCTCCGCTGCTTTCCCGGCACAGGAAAAAAAAAAAAAAAAAAAAACTAAATTAAATCATTTGACCATGATACGATGCTTACTCCTACTGTGCACCTTAGCCTGAAATTTTGCCCTAGATATGTCAGTATCTCCTTCTCAGTATTGACTATGAAAATAAATGAACTCTTTCAAAATTTCCTTACAGTGTATTTCAGTTTCCTAAACAGAAAATTTTGTATGGAAACATTATTTTTAAAATTTAGAAACACTCCTGTGGGAGACCCAGATGTAGTTCCCAACTCCCGTTTTTAGCCTGGCCCAGCCCTGGCCATTGTGGGGATCTGGGGAAAGAACT
Organism: Lepus europaeus; assembly: GCF_033115175.1. Taxonomy (NCBI): domain Eukaryota; kingdom Metazoa; phylum Chordata; class Mammalia; order Lagomorpha; family Leporidae; genus Lepus; species Lepus europaeus. Next base: position 64,649,192 of record NC_084829.1, on the reverse strand, counting down.
AGCAGATGGAAGACTCTCTCTCTCTCTATCTACCTATTTCTATCTCTGATTCTCTGTAACTCTGCTTTTCAATAAGTAAATAAATCTTTAAAAACAAGCAAACAAATAAATGCTAGGTGCTATTTAAAAAATGCAGAAACACTCCAAAACTCTTACATTGTATATACCTTTATATGAGTGAAGGCAGTTGGATCAGGTAAGGGAAAATACCTATTATCTCTCCTATGATAAACTTGAAGGATTCAATTGGAATAAGAAACGAAAAAAGCAATGTCCTTGTCACAGCTGCCAAACAATTTAAGTCTCTTGCCCTTGTTCCACTTGATCCAATTGTAAATTGGGTTCCTGAGGTTCTATATTCCTGTCAGTATACTGGCTAAAGTTTCAGGCCTGTCTCAATCCATTCAGGAAGCCCTAAGTAGAAGGAACACCTTTAAACTAACAATAAATGTATAGTATAATAAGCCGAAAATCAGTGACATAGTCACTTATTATCATTACCAATTAGCATATGGTAGATAATTTCATGTGCTATAATTAACACAACTGAAAGCACACTAGATTTGTTGGCACCCACATGCACACAAACACATGGGTGATGCATTTCACTGCAACATTCAATGTTCGCAGCATCACTAGGTGATCAGGATTTATCAGCTCCATTATAATTCTTGTTGGGACACCATCTTGCTTCTCTTGTGATCAAAGTGTTCTTATGCAATGCATGGCTATAGAATTATATAGAAAGAATGAAGGTGAAAAGAACAGAAAATTTTTTTAAAAAGAGTAGAAAATAGTATAGGTCACAAGAAAACATATCAGATAGTGTAGACTCCAACAGTTCAGTCTCTTTTCAGCACTGGTGAAAATCATGTATATGGTGACTTTCAGAGAATTAAATACCCATCAAAACCCACACATAAATGAGTGTGTGTAAATCTAGTAATATCTGAGTACAGTTGGCAGATAGTGTCAATGCCAATTTCCCATTTGTTATGTTATTATACTCTGAAAAAAATGACATTTGGAGAAAAAGAATCAGGGATATATACTTACCTAAAAGAGCATCCCCTGTTATTATACTTTATAACTGAACATGAATTTATAATAATCTTAAATAGTAAAATAATGCAAATCTACTCCTCACAAAATGTATGATACTCTTTTCTATATACCAATGTAGAAAAACTTCCAACTTCATAGCATTAAGTGAAAAATCTAGTGAAATAGTATATATAAGTACTTTACCAATAAGAGAGAGAAGGAGCTTCTATATTTACTGCTGACAACATAAATATTGAAAACAATCTTTGAAAGGTTCATAAAAATACACAACAGTGGTTCCTATAAATATGTGGGAGGTTAAGGTTAAAGGAAACTTTTTTTGTGTGTGTGTATGGATAACATGAATATTTTGCCTACTAAAAGTTAATGAATTAGTTTAAAAAATCACTAATGCTTTGGAAAAACTCAATGGTGTTTCTCAACATAAATGAGAGATTTTTAATAAAACATAAAAAAAGATCCTGTTTGTGAAACTTAGTTAATAGAGAAATTTCAACAGATTCAAAAAAAGAAATAATTTATACCAAAAAGAGAACAGCCTTTAAGATTTAAATAATTATTTATTGCAAAATAATTTCAAAATTAGGAATAGAAAGTTATATCTCAACCAAATGGTATAGGTATCAAATGTTGGTATAGTCAATGTTAGCTATATTGATATAGTCAAGTTAAAGTGGGGTACAAGACAAGCATGCAAAATACAGCTTCCAGTCAATACTTTATTTAACATCTTAGAACTAGTCTTATAATCAGAGCTATTGAAAACTATTGAAAAAGTTAAAAAAGTACTATGCAATATTATTGGCACATATGATTATGTCTTTAGAAAATCCAAGGGGATATAAATATAACCTAACTGGACTGAAAGATAGCTTCAACAATATCAATCTTATGTATATAAAGTTAATTGAAAATAGATCTTCATAAAAAATAAGAAAGAGAGTAAGAGAGGGAGGAAGAAGAAGGGTAGGAGTGTGGCAGAACAGAGTAAAGTGGGAAAAATCACTATGTTCCTAAATTTGTATATATGAAATGTATGTAAATAAAATAAAAAGGTTTCTAGGCTAAAAATAACATAAAAATAAAGCAAAGAAGCATTAGTATTTCTTTAGTGATACACTGAATATATCAAAATATAAATTGAGAAAAAGCAGTATAATGATATGGTACATAGTATAACATAGTTGGGGTAATATTTTGAATGATAAAGGCACTTATAGGGTAAATAATTAGTGATATAAAATCATTTAGCAGAGAGGCAGCATATCTGGAAATCTGGTCCACTACATTCATCTAGGTCCTACCACAAACAGATAACAAAGAGAAGACAGGGTAAGTGGTGGTCCTGCTTATTATGCTAGTTCCATACTTTAGATTAGAAATAATAAGGCCCTACAGGGAAATAATTAATGACAATTAGAAATGAAGAGGAGAATATAAATAGATATGAGAATAATGCGATGGTACAGTTTTAACAACTGAACAATTTATGGGTTATGTGATGCAGAATTCAAATGCTCTCCCTCTGTGATTCAGAAGGCAAGTAACTAAATTAAACAATGATAGAGATACAAGCGCTAATGAAGGCCAAGAGAATATAATGCCCTCAGAGAAGAGGAAAAGGGAGCTGAGAGGTATCAAGGTGGATCTGAAGCAATTAAGTAAGATTTGTGTGTGAGTTTATGTGTATATGTGTAAGTGTACATAATCAATAGATTAAAATCCAGAAGAGTTTTAGTTCTCACATAATTTGCACTTCTCAAGCATTTGACAATTTAACCTTCATGATATTAATTTTGCATGTCAGTTTGGTTAGCCACCATGCCCATCTAGATAGCTGGACATTATGATATTCTGGATATTTCTAGAAAGGAGTTTTTGTATGTGATTTGCAATTAAATTGTGGGATTTGAGTGAAGCTGATAGCATGCACACTGTGGATTGGCCTTCCATCAGATAAAGGCCTGCATTTACCTTCCCTTTGCTGCAAGAACAAATTCTGCAGGAAAAGGGATTCTCTTTAGAAGGCCAGCAGGGACTGGTGCTGTGGTGCAATGGAATAAGCAACCATCTGCAGTGACAGCATCCTATATGGGTGCTCTTTTGCATCCTATATGGGCGCACTTTTGCATCCTGGCTGCTCTGCCACCTATCCAACTCTCCTAATATCCTGGGAAAGCAGAAGAGGATAGTCCAAGTCTTGGGTCTCTGCACTCATGTGAGAGACCTGGAAGAAGCTCCTGGATCCTGGCTTCTGCTGTGGTCATTTGGGGAATGAATCAATGGATGGAAGATTTATCTCTCCCTGGCTCTCCTCTCTTTCTGTAATTCTTTAAAATAAACAAATAAATATATTTTTTTAAAAGTAGGCCATCAGACACTAAGTGCAGGTTTTAGACTTGCCAGTCTCCATTTGCATGAGCCAGTTCCTCACAATTTAACCTTTCACTCTCAATATACAAATATATACAATTTCTGTTGGTATTGGTTTTCTGAAGAACTCTAATGCAATCACTATGTATCTTGTTTGTTTGTTTGTTTTTTATAAATAATCAGAATTCATGGTCTCATTTTACCTTGTGGAAATGAATGCCTGCTATGGCTCCAACCTAATCTATCTTTGACCTTAATTTTCTTAAAAAAATTATTTTTTATATATTTGAAAGACAGAATTACAGAGAGAGGTAGAGGCAGAGAGAGAGAGAGGTCTTCCATCAACTCCCTAGATGGCTGCAACAGCTTGAGCTGTGCTGATCTGAAGCCAGGAGCCAGGAGCTTCTTCTAGGTCTCCCACGTGGGTACAGGGGCCCAAGGTCTTGGGCCATCTTCTACTGCTTTCCCAGGCTATGGTAGAGTGCTGGATCAGAAGAGGAACAGCCAGGACTAGAAACAGCGCCCATATGAGATGCTGGCGCTTCAGGCCAGGGCTATAACCTGTTGCGCCATAGCGCTGGCCCCGACCTTAATTTTCTATACTGTCTGAACATGATTACTTATATGGCTTCATTTACACCATGGATGCCAGACATCACAAAGTGTCTGTATCAAGAACTCACAATATACTGCGGTCTTATTATTCAGTCTATCTAGTAAAAACACCACTAGCAGAACAGTTTAAAAGAAATAAAGAATGAATGTTATATTTTGTCTCCAAATTTTTTGTTTGTGTTTGAAAACAATTTTGATTCTAAACATTTCAGAAATAGATACTAAATTGGTTCTTGAGTGAATGTTATCCCAGATTTAAATTCTTTTTGCAATGACTATGAATTGCTATCCCTCACTCTGTTTTCAATTAGCTTGTTAATCACAAGCTATTTTTGTGATTAACAAACTTAAAACTTTCCATGACTTTCCATTCTCCCTTACCTCTGTCATCTCTATCCTCTTCTCTTTGAAAAAGAACAGAAAAACCATTGCTATTTGCAAAACCAGAAAGCATATTACTACTATTGATATAGCAAAGAAATCTAGATATGAAATATGCCATAATGTGTATCTATTCATATAAATTACAAAGACCATTTTCTACTGATATGTCAAGAATGTTGAACATTGCAATGATAGTAACTGGGAGTTAGAAGAAATGTCTACACATTTCTGGTAATATTCTGTCATGATTGGAATTATACTCACATAGGTGTATTCACATTGCATAATTGTCCATTTTTAAAAATTGCATGTTTTAACAAATTAATCACAATTACTCTAAAATGTATATGGAAGCTCTAACTTATAGAATACCTTGTGATTTAATTCTGCAAGCTTTATCTCCCCCTTGCTTTTGTGGGTGGCTTCATTATTTTGATGAATATTTGATATTTTATACTGAAGAGTCAACACTAAGTTGAATAATATTTTAATAGATGCTTCATTTATCTTTATCTTGTCAGATCATTTTATGAGTCAATATATTCAATAATGAAGTTGAGTTTGGGTGTTCTTATTGGCATAGTTGCTTTCAAAGCACCTGAGTTTCAGTCACTTTAAGTGAAGTACTACGGCCATCTGCAGATCATGGAAAAATGGGGTGCTTAAAAGAACTTTGACTGTTCTTAGCAGTTCTTTATGCTTGCCCCAAAGATGACAGCTTCACTTTGGGTCCTTCCTATACCCCCAGTGGTAGATTGCTGTGGCTTGCTTTTCAGTATGCATTTGTAGAGGATTCATAAGGTCCTTGATTTTCTGGTTCAATCTCTGTCCTAAACACAGCCAATGAGCCTGTGCATTAGGGGTAGAATTTGTCAGCATGCATTTCCCAACACTACCTATGACAGAAAATTCTGACTGGTGTCCTTATGAGATTGGAATATGAGACAGTTTCTTGACATTTTCTTAAGCATGGAAAACGTTTGCTCAGATGTCTGACTGCAGAGTCTTTAGTCTGGAAATGTTTCTTCTTTCTTGCCAAGTGGATGATGGCTTTTCTTTTATGAATTCCCAGAAAGCAATGCACAGTGCCTCAGGACAGAGTTTAACACACCTACCATAACACAAGAAGCTGTTTGCTTCTTGTAAGGGAAAAGTCTCCAAAGTGGCTTGATTTTATTTCCACGTCCTTCCATAATGAAAGGAATAGAAGTGAGATGGGGGGGAGGGCTGGTTTTTTCTGGTTCCTGCCCTGCCTCAACATTTCTCACAGAGAAGGCAGGGCTCCTCCAGTCTTGGTCACAGATTGATATTTAATAATTTATTTAAAATGTTTTACTATATTTTTACTCATTTGATGTCAACAGACTCCTCCTTCAAAGATCAGCCACAGGTGAAAGCCCACATGTGTCTCTAATACACTCCGAAGAATCTTCTCAGTCAATGAAATTTAGTGTATCTGGTTGACTTATGAACTCAGATTTCTACTGGCCTAAAAGAATTTAGTTTTTAGAGATGTTCCATTTTTTGTCACTGCTAAGATAAGAATGATATTTTCTCACAGTTTTAAAAATGTAAAGGCTGTCATTGTGGCATAAAAGTTAAGCTGCCACCTGCTACTCTGGCAACCCATATGGGTGCTGCTTTGATGTCTGGCTGTTCCTCTTCCAATCAAGCTCCTTAATAATGGTCTTGGGAAAGCAGTGGAAGATGATCTAAGTATTGGGCCCCTCGTGGGAGACCAGGAAGAAGCTTCTGGCTTCTAGTTTCGATCTGGGCCAGCCCTGGACATTGCATTTGTTTGGGTAATGATCCAGCAAACAGAAGATATTTATCTCTGTTTCTCCATCTCTCTCCATCACTCCTTCTCTCTCTGTAACTCTGCCTCTCAAATAAATAAACAAATATTTTTAAAAATATATGAAAGAAAGTCCTAAATTGTGTTCAAGTTATAAAAGTTATGGAGCTGTATAACTATTAACTTTTCTGACATATGCTATATTTCATTTAAACTATTTGCTAGCATAAGTTCTAGCACCCCATCTGATTCAAAACCTACTCATCCTTATTTTGAACTCCTATTCCTGTATAGTTTTACAAGAATATCAAGTAGTTTGAATTGACTTCTCTCATTTTATTTCCTTCCTATTTCAAAATATCATACATATTTGCTTTTTTGACTCTATCTTTGATTCCATTTTAAATCATATATGTAAATATTCTACTTGTTTGCTGTGTTTATTCCTTCAATTAATAACCTCTTTCATTTTATGGGCTTACTCAGTTTTACATTCATTAAAAGTTCTTTAGTAACCTAATGTGTAGTATTACTTCAGTAACCAGAAATGAGACTAGTCTTCCCCATCTGAAAGTGTAGAATTTCATTGTCAGAACGGAAAACAAAGAGAAAAAGAAGGCATATGAATAATTATATTGTGACTAGGTAATGGATACGTTGGAGAAAAAAATCAAGATATCATGGTTAGCACCCTTCTGATTATAGAAGAGTCAAGACCAAAATATTATTTGATAGGTATACCTTTTGTGCTATTAGGTCATTAGTGTGGAGTGTTGGGTGAATCATAATAGAATCATTTCATATAGAATCATATCACCTGTGAACAAGTAAAGTTTGACATTTTCCTATCCTATTTGATATCTTTTATTTCTTTATTTTGCCTAAGTTCTCTGGTTAAAACTTCTAGTACTACATTGAATAAGAGTAATCAGGGTGCACATCCTTGTCTGTGTCTTGCTTCCATATCATAGACAAAATTTTTTTCAACTCTTCCTAGCTGGATATGATGTTGATTATGTTTGTCATATATGCCCCTTCTATACCTAATTTGTTGCAGATTTTTACCATGAATGGGTGCCGAACTTTGTCAACTACTTTTTCAGCATCTATTGAAATAATCCTATGTTTCTTTTCCCTTCATTTCCTTGTTTGGAGACTTTTAATTTTAGATTCAAACTCATCACTTTCTACTGGTCTGGGTTATTTGTGTCTTCCTTCTTTAATTTCTTCAGGTTATATGTTTACAGGAATGTATCCCTTTGTTTGGGTGGAGGACGTAACTTTTTGCCACATAGTTATTTATAATTTCCAATGATCTTTTGTCTTTTTATGTCATATAGCTGTAATTATTCATTTTTCATCTCTGGTTTTACTAATTTGAGCCTTATCTCATTTTTCTAATCTAGCTAAAATTTTATCCATTTACTTTCAAAATATATAATTCTTCATTTTGTTAATCTTTTGTAATGTTTTCTTTGCTTCACTTCATTATGTTTTGATTTTTATTATTTCATTTCTTCTTCTGAGTTTGCATTTGGTGTATTCTTTTTTTTTTTTTTCTGGATCATTGAGATGCATTGTTGGGCTGGCTATTTGGTTCCTTTCCTTCTAATTTTTATTTAATGTCACACTATCTTATAAAATTCTCTCTTAACATTTATTTCACTATATGTTTTGACAGATTGCTTCCAATTTCACTTGTTTCAAGAAATTATTGATTTTTTTCAACAGCGCACTCTTCATTTAAAACAATATTAGTCTCCAGATATCTGTATAATGTTTAAAATGTCTTTTGCTGCAGATTTCTGATTTTATCCTTTTTTAATTCAGAAAAGATACATGGGATGATCTATTTTTTTTTACTTATTTAATTTTTATCTTAGGCTTATTTTGTGCCCTACTCTATGATCCATACTTGAGACTGTTCCATGTACTGGTAAAAATAATGTATACTCTTCAATTGTTGAATGGAATGTTATAAAAATGTCTGTTAGGTGCATTTAGTCTTCAGTGTAGTTTAACTCTGTTTTTTTTGTGTGTGTGTGTGTGGATTTTTGTTCTAAGTGATCTATTGATTGATGAAAGTGAAGTATTGATATTCCTCTCTATTTTTTGTTACTGCTTTTCTTCACTGTGAGATATCTATATACCTATATCTATATTTACATATATAGTGACACTTAAACTGGTATCAACTACAGCTATGTAATAAATCTTTTTATTTTCAGGATTTTTATGGTATAATTCAATATCATTAAATAAAAACAAATCATGGGGTGTGGCACAGTAGCATAGCGGGCTAAGGCTCGGCATGTTGTGATGGCATCCCATATGGATGCCATTCTGTGTCCTGGCTGCTGTTTATCCAGCTCTCTGCTTATGGCCTGGGAAAGCTTTGGAAGATGGCCCAAGTGCTTGGACACCTGCACCCGTGTCGAAGACCCAGAAGAAGCTCCTGGCTCATGGCTTCAGGTGGGCCCAGTTGTAGCCACTGAGTCTATTTGGCGAGTGAACCAGAGGATGTAAGGCCTTTTTTCTCTTCCTCTCCTTCTCTCTGTCTATAACTCTATCTCTAAGATAAATAGGTAAATGTTTAAAAAAATGACATATTTTTTCTTATTCATTCATTTATGCATTTTTCCTTTATAACACCTATTTTACATGAAATATATTTTTTTTGTTTTAGGTTGATATCTGAAGTGACTGGTAGGTGTGTCACCACTACCTTTATTTCTATTATTTCTTCACTAAGTTAAAATTCTGCATGTCTCATAAAGTAGCTGCACACATGGCCATATATATGTGAACATTTCTGACTTGTTGTGCAATTTATTTTCTTCTCCATTAATACAACTAAACATTATTTTGAAATGCCTTTACCACTTTAATTTAATTTAAAATGCATTTTAACATTAGTATAGTTTAAATTTATCATATTAAAATGTCAATGTTGATGTTACACACTCACATACACACACGGTTTTTATAATATGTTAAAAAGAGTTACTCATGAATGGAATGGGAACCTTGAGATCATGGGTCCTTAACAATGGTAGAAAGATTAGTATTATATATGGGATAAATTTCCATCATTTGTGGAAAATTATAAAAATAGGCATTATTGCTCCATTTATAATTTTTCATCAAGATATTGAGGAATTTGTGGATAGATTCTGGATTTTGTATATTTGTTTCCATTCCTTATACTAAGTGCCTGTCAATAAAAGCATTCCTTTTTCCTCTGAATCCTGGATGTTTATTGATGCCTTCCATCAATCATTTTCCTTCTGTTATAGATTTAGTTCTAAAGTTTTATTATTTACATTTTCATTATTTATTTCAGCTATTTTTTTTAAACAGGCAGAGTTACACAGTGAGATAGAGAGAGAGAGGGAGAGAGAGAGAGAGAGAGAGAGGTCTTCTTTCCGTTGGTTCACCACCCCAAATGGCTGCTATAGCCGGCGTGTTGCACTGATCTGAGGCCAGGAGCCAGGTGCTTCTCCTGGTTTCCCATGCGGGTGCAGGGCCCAAGCACTTGGGCCATCCTCCACTGCACTCCCGGGCCACAGCAGAGAGCTGGACTGGAAGAGGAGCAACCGAGAGAGAATCCAGCACTCCTACCGGGACTAGAACCCAGGGAGCCGGTGCCGCAGGTGGAGGATTAGCCTAGTGAGCCACGGCGCCGGCCTCTTTCAGCTACTTTTTAAATATTTAAGATGTTATGAAAAATAAGTTGTTTTTTTCCAGTGTAGTGTAGGATCTGTTTATCCTTCTTCTTAAAATGACACCAAATTTCTGGCCGGCGCCGCGGCTCACTAGGCTAATCCTCCGCCTTGCGGCGCCGGCACACCGGGTTCTAGTCCCGGTCGGGGCACCGATCCTGTCCCGGTTGCCCCTCTTCCAGGCCAGCTCTCTGCTGTGGCCAGGGAGTGCAGTGGAGGATGGCCCAAGTGCTTGGGCCCTGCACCCCATGGGAGACCAGGAGAAGCACCTGGCTCCTGCCATCGGATCAGCGCGGTGCGCCGGCCGCAGCACGCTACCGCGGCGGCCATTGGAGGGTGAACCAACGGCAAAAGGAAGACCTTTCTCTCTGTCTCTCTCTCACTGTCCACTCTGCCTGTCAAAAAAAAAAAAAATTAAAAAAAAAATTTAAAAAAATGACACCAAATTTCTCTTGGTAGTTATCTTTATTCCATTGCTTAAGGTTTTTTAAAATATATTTTTACATTTTCTTGAAAGTCAATTACAGAAAGGAAGAAACAGAGAGAGGGAGAAAGAGAGAGAGATATCTTCCATACATTGGTTCACTCCCCAGATGACCTAACAGCTGGGACTGAGCCAGGCCAAAGCCAGGAGCCAGAAACATCATCCAGGTCTCCCACATGGGTGTCAGCAGACCAAGAACCTGGGCTGTCTTCTGCTGCCTTTCCCAGAACATTCGCAGAGAGCTGGATGGTAAGTGGAGCAGCTGGGACTAGGAACTGGCGCCCACAAAGAATGCCAGGGATGCGGGCAGTGGCTTTATCCAGTGATCTGCAACATCAGCCTCAACATTGCTCAGACTTTTAACTCCACAGTCAACTGATGCTCCTTTCCTTACCAGTCTTTTTCAGTTTCATGAAGGAATTTGAATTTTAAGTAGAACATGATGAAAAGTGTGCCTATTTCATTTGAAACTTCCTATTTTACAATTCATGGCAGAAATTTTGACAATCAGTGCATTTCTTTAAATATCCTCTTCAGAGATTTAGTGAGGGAAGTAAAGGAAATACATGCTAGCAAATCTCAGAAAATAAATTAATTAATTACATTATAACTACCAGGATCTAAAGCCCTTCTTATTCTTTCTGCAGTAAATTCCTTCATTTTTTTCTTTATATTGGGTTAACTGTCTCAAAGATTTATTGCGTCCTTTTATTGTGCACATGTTAACCAAACTCAATTTGATTGTCTGTAACTATTTTACAGGAAAAGATACAAAATGGGCTATGCCCTAGGTTTTGTGGTAACAACTTTTAATTTACTTTTGAGTTGACACTGGGCAAATGTGCAGGCAATTTCATTGATTTTTCTGGGAGATAAAAGTAACATCTAATAGTAACTAATTAAGTCACATATAACTGTGTCTCTAATTTAGGGAAATATCTGAGGGATTGGGAAACCAATATACAGAAAGATAAAAAATGATGAGAAATTATACAATCAGGGAGAAATAAAAAGTCTGCATACTAAATTTAATACAGGAGAACTGAACACTCAGATTCTTTAATTCTCACCACCAGTCACAGAATCGTAGAATTGCATAAAAATACATCATACTTCTTGCACTGTTGGATTGGAATCACTGAGAAGTGAGTGCCAGAATACTGGTTTAGTGAGTTAGAAAATAACTGAATTCAAGTCCCTCTTAGTTTATAAGGCATATTTTAAAGAATCTAATCTATATCGGAAACTTATTAAAGTATTTTAACATCTTACAGACTGCTTTCAGTAATGAATTTTGAGGGTATTTACTGAAGAAAGAAGCTGATGTTAGATTGAATTGAATTTACCCCTATAGTTGTACATATTAAACATTCTATAATTCTGTAGCTGACTCTGTCTTCCACTTAAACTTCATGCAAATTCACTGCCTGAGGGATAATAAATATTCACATCGTATTTGAAGATACTGGGATTCAAAGATATTAGATTCTGGATTCAGAAATAAATCTGAAACATTGGATATATTTTAACAAATAAATTGAAGAAACTTGCATTGTTTTATTTTCTGAAATTAGCTAGAATCTAATTTACTTCCTTCACCAAATCTTTAACACTCAATGGCATGATAGGAAGTTCCAAATAAAATGGATTCTCTTATTTTAGTGTGGCTGGTTGGATTATAAATCTCAACGTCCAAGTATAACAAACAGATAATGTTAAGAAGAATCAAAGTTGACATGATTAGCATGACGGGTACAGGGACCAACTCTGTGGTGTTGTGGGTTAAGCTGCTGCCTGAGACACTAGCATTCCATATGGGTACTGATTCTTGTCCCAGCTACTCCGCTTCTGATAAAATCCCCTGCCAATTCACCTGGGAAAGCAGCAGGGGATGGCCCAACAACTTGGGCCCCTACCTGCATGTGGGAGACCTGGAAGAAGCTCCTGGCTCTTGGCTTCAACTTGGCCCTGCCCCAGCCGTTGCAGCCATTTGGAGAGTTAAACAGCACATGGAAGATTTTTTCTCACTCTCTTTCTCTCTCCCCCTCTCTCTCTTTAACTTTGAGTTTCAGGAAAAACATAAATCCAACTTTAAAAAAAGATAATAATTGGCATAAGAACAGAGGAAATAATATAATCTCCAAAAATGGCTGCACCATAGAAATAATCGAGAGAATGCAATTAATCATAAACCCGTAGGAAAGACACTCCTCTTAGAACACTGCAAGGAATTATTCACTCTAACTATCAAATTAATAGCTGCATTTATTAATAGTATTCTTGCTGTTACTGCTGTGCTTTTATTATGCAACTTAGTTAATAAAGACGTGATGATACAGTAAGTCACAATGCTTTTCTCAATTCATGTATCTTAGTTTTCTATATTTCAAAATCATTTCCTGCCGGCGCCGTGGCTCACTAGGCTAATCCTCCGCCTTGCGGCGCCGGCACACCGGGTTCTAGTCCCGGTCGGGGCACCGATCCTGTCCCGGTTGCCCCTCTTCCAGGCCAGCTCTCTGCTGTGGCCAGGGAGTGCAGTGGAGGATGGCCCAAGTGCTTGGGCCCTGCACCCCATGGGAGACCAGGAGAAGCACCTGGCTCCTGCCATCGGATCAGCGCGGTGCGCCGGCCGCAGCGCGCCTACTGCGGCGGCCATTGGAGGGTGAACCAACGGCAAAGGAAGACCTTTCTCTCTGTCTCTCTCTCTCACTGTCCACTCTGCCTGTCAAAAAATAAAAATAAATAAATAAATAAATAAATAAATAAATAAATATCATTTCCTGAAGGGAACAAACTTTTCTGAGAAGCCCTATGTCACATCACGATCATTTCATAGCAGTTTCCCCAAGGAAACAATGATCTTAAATAACTGAACTTTAGGAGAAAAGGAAAACACAGATTTGTTGAGAGTTACTTGACACTTGGTCTATCTAGCTGTAATTCTTGGAAATCCAAAACAATGGTGTTTTCTGCTGGAATGAGTAGATCTTAGACATATCCAAAATAATTGGAGTTGAAGTTCTGGCACATTATACATAGCATCACACACACACACACACACATACACTTGAAAAAGCTAGAAGAAAGGATTTTAAATGTTTTCGTGAAAGTGCAAAATGTTCACAGACATAAATCTGTTTCCTTTGTGGCCAATGCCATGGCATAGTAGGTTAATACTCCACCTGCAGCGCGGCATCCCATATGGGCGTGGGTTCCAGTCCCAGCTGCTCCTCTTTCAATCCAGTGCTCTGCGGTGGCCTGGGAAAGTGGTAGAAGATGGCCCAAATCCTTGGACCCCTGCACTCGCAAGGGAGACTGGGAAGAAGCACCTGACTCCTGGCTTCGGATGGGTGTAGCTCTGGCCTTTGCAGCCATTTGAGGAGTGAACCGATGGAAGGAAGTCCTTTCTCTCTGTCTCTCCCTCTCACTCTGTAAATCTGCTTCTCAAATAAATAAAATTTAAAAAAAATCTTTTTTGACTTGATTTGGACATTACGCAGTGTACACATGTATTAAAACATTATAGGTTACTCCATAATACTATTTATGTATCAGTTAAAAATGTAAATAAAAGAGATTGATAAACTTTACACAAATGCTACATTATCGATACAAGTAAACTCGAATTATTTTGGTGGTTTCTTTTCCAGATAGTTCAGAGCTTAAAAGCAATATACTTCAATTGGCAACATCATTAACGTAGCTTTTGACCTGTGGTTGATCTATGGGTGCTTTTTACGGTGAAGGTCAGATGATAGCTAGTGATATTCACTCTCTTTTTCAAAAAAATACTCAACAGCCACAAAGAATTTTTGAGATATTCAACCATCAGTAACTTACAACATTGGTGTCTATTTTGCCTCTAGTCAATGCTCTAATAGGCAGTTTAGAAAATTCACATTTGTCTATCATATACTTAATCATATTTTATCATAATGAGAGCATGAGGCTAAGAAAAATAATACATCACTTCAAATCATGTTTCTTTCCTTCAATGCATATGGGAAGATTGTTTAGTCTGATCACCTTCATCCAGGTATGACCATAATGGTAACTTCTACTCAATTGTAGGGAGAAGTATAATTTAAGCTTTACTAAAAGCAAACAAAACAAACAAAACCTATGATACAGTTACATTAATCTTTCATACACTTTCCTTTGCTTGCTTGACTGGATGTAACATATTCCAAAATGGTAAGCCATGTGATGGAATAATTCTGGATTCTTGAGTATGCCAATTGAAATATAGTCATCTTGAACATCTACCCACTATATTGTGGATAGTGGATTAAGCTGCCACCTGTAATGCTGGTATCTCATAGGGGCGCAGGTCCCTGTCCTGGATGCTCTACTTCCTACTCCCTGATAATGGCCTGTGAAAGTAATGGAAAGTGGCCCAAGAATTTGGGCCCCTGTCACCTGAGTGTGAGACTGAATGAAACTCTGGCTTTGGCATGGCTCAGCCCTGGCCATTGCAGCAAATTGGGGAGTGAGCCAGTGAATTAAGATATCTCTCTCTCTCTCTTTTTCTCTCTCTCCTTCTATCTCTGTAATTTACTTTCAGATAAATAAATAAATCTTAAAAATAAGAAAAAAGGATCGCTTGCATTATATTTTGTATAAGCCAGGAATAACTCTCTATCTTGTAAAGTCATTGGTATTTGGAAGCTGTTTTATTTGTTTATACTAGCCGATGCAGAGCTACTGCTCTGTTCTATTATTCAGTTTTCCTGATCGTGCCTTTGCTGCTATTAATTTTTCAATCTATTTATAATGAAAGCAAGAAGTCTACTGTCTTGTAACAAAGATATTTTTATCACAACTTAGAGGGTATCTCATCTTTGCTTTGCTATCTACAAGGTAGGCATCAAGGAACTTGACTATGTCACAGTTTTATGAGAATATCGTACTAGCCTCCTGTATTAGTATAATCATGCAGACAGTTTCTACAAATCAGGAATTAACAGATACCTAACATGTACCAGTAACACACAGAGTTTCCTAGGAAGGAACAGAGTATAAATCACATACAATATATAAAATCTGAGATTTGCCACTGCAAATTGCATTGCAATTTTATGGAATTTCAGGAAAGCCCCACAGAATTGAAGGAAAATTTTCTACAGTTTTGGTCCCAACCTATGAAATGTTATACACATGGCCAGCGCTGTGGCTCAAGAGGCTAATCCTCCGCCTAGCAGCGCCGGCACACCAGGTTCTAGTCCCGGTCAGAGCGCCGGATTCTGTCCCGGTTGCCCCTCTTCCAGGCCAGCTCTCTGCTATGGCCCGGGAAGGCAGTGGAGGATGGCCCAAGTGCTTGGGCCCTGCACCCCATGGGAGACCAGGAGAAGCACCTGGTTCCTGCCTTCAGATCAGTGCGGTGCGCCGGCCACAGCAGCCATTGGAGGGTGAACCAAAGGTAAAGGAAGACCTTTCTTTCTGTCTCTCGCTCTCACTGTCCACTGTGCCTGTCAAAAAATTAAATTAAAAAAAGAAAGTATCGTATTTTTTGTGTATTATCTAGGAACAACATTGAATCTGTTCTCTTTGTATTAACATCGCATTAATATGAGAATTTTTTTTAAAAATTAAAAATAAATAAAATGCAAATGACAAGAAAGAGTTGGGAATTAGAAGTTCGAATTTATGATGATCCAGCAGCTGCATTTTGAGTGCCTACATTTGAGTATACTTTTTACATGACAAAAGTAACTTACTACTGCTTTAAATCATTATTTATTGTTTCTGAAAATGCAGTCCAATATTCCTACCTGGTATGAGTATAACTAACACAATTCTTAGATTAGAAAATGAAACTTAAGAGGATGTAACAATATTTCCATAATACTTGCTTAAAAATTAGAGTACACTTCAATTCTAGAAATATGTATTGAAATCATATTGTAGGTCCATATGTTTTACATACCAGAAAATGCTAAAATTTGAACCCATACAGTCAGATTAGATAACACATTTCTGCGATACAGTTCTATGCATGTTCCTTGATATAGCTCACCACAGAACCTTCAAAATATTGATGTGTATTGAAACCTGCAAAAGCACATTTTTTAGAGCATTTACTAAGATCATGCTATGAAAAATTCAATCAGGAATGTTTGCTTGGAGGTCCATTGGACAATTAGCAGGAAAACTACTCAGAATAGTATTGCTTTGTTTCAGGTGGTAGGAATTCAGTGCCTAAACAAATGATAAAACAATGGGTGGCCATAGAGGTAAAAAGAAACTTTTAAAAGAATAGAATTTACTGTACTTCTCAGATGTGAAAAGACTGGAAAGAGTGGACACCTGTGGTGCCATGTTTAGGAATGAAATCAAATGAGATTACTGGGAGGAATGGGATGTGCTCTGTTAGAGTAGGCTGACTTTGAGTTGCCTGTGTTAACACACATGTGTGAATGTGCAATAAAAGGAGTTGGATATGCAGAAGAGAAATGCAGATCTTAGTTAACAGCTGTTAACAATTCAGTACTGAATTGACACTGATTGGTACAAACTACAGGTAAGCAAAAGCTTTATAGAAGTACAAGATATGAAGAATAGCTGCCAGAAAATCACACTGAACTTTTTAGAAAAGGATTAAGAACAAATAGGGGAAAGAAGGAAGAGAGGAAGAAATGGACTAATGAATGAAGTACGAAGAAGTACATTCTACAAAGAAGGAGAATATGAAAGATGACCTGAAAGAAGTCAGGAACGGAAAGAAAGAACAGGAATGGAATAAAAAAAAATGGAAACTAACACAAGAAAAAAATATTTGACAATAGAGAATATTTACTCTCACATGTACCCAAAGGAGAGTATGTACCAGAAACAGAGAAAGTCAAATAATTAATCATCAGTCAACAAATATTAATGGCCATTGCCTTTTGGCAGATACTTTTCTAGTACTAATGGGTATAATGATGAAGAAAAATGAAAAAGCCCCTCTTCAGCTTGTGTTTTAGATAAATCAAGGATCTATATACTATGTGGACACATATGTGTTCTGAAAGTAAATAATAAAAAAAGAAATTATGGCAAGCTTCTTAGTATTTTCAAATCCAGTAGACAACAATTTGTTTTGGGGTAGGCTATGAAACAAAAAATGTATCACTGTCTGTGGAATACAGTTCCATGAGTAGTGGTAGTAACCTTGTACATTCTGCAATCAAGGGAAAGATGAAATTGTAGGAAAATACTCCATGTTATATTTTTCCCTAAATGTTAATTATATTTTGAATACAGACTCACACTGAAATAAATGTAGATACTAGAGTTGAAGTTGGTGCTTTGAGAGAGAAAAATTGTAATGTATATGAGTGAAATAGACATTCTGAGAGTTGATTGTTTTTTTCCTTTAAAGATGTACTTTTTATTTATTTGAAAGAGTCACAGAGAGAAGCAGAGGCAGAGAGAGAGGTCTTCCACCTGCTGGTTCACTACCCAAGTGGCTGCAATGGCTGGAGATGAGCCCATCCGAAGCCAAGAGCCAGGAGACTTGTCCGTGTCTCCCACATGGGTGCAGGGGCCCAAGGACTCAGGCCACAGCAGAGAACAGGATCAGAAGTGGAACAGCCAAGACTCAAACCAGCACCCATATGGGATGGCAGCACCGCAGGCAGAAGCCTCACCTGCTACGTCACAGTGCCAGCCTCAATTTGATTGTTTATAGCCCTTGTCTGTAATCTTGAGGAAAAGTGATCTATCTACTTATGACTAGTTGAATTCTTAGTAAAGTATTAAATTTATGACAAAAGAGTAAATTGAATATATGACCTCACAGAAATGAAAAGGAAAATAAGAAAGGGAGGAAGACGGATGGTGGGGGAGGGTGAGTGGATAGTATCATTATGTTCTTAAAACTACATATGGGAAATACACAGAAGGTGTTCTCTATATAAATTAATAAATAAAACAAAGAATTGATCATAAATAACTAAATTCAACAAATATTTACAGACCATATATATAATATGTATTCTAAGGTATGTGTATGTGTGTGTGTGTGTATACAAAACCAACAAAACTCCCTTTTCTCATTAATTTTACACTTCAGTGGAAAGATAAAAAAACATAATAAATAAATACATGATATTTTAGAAGGATATATGTGCTATAAAAAAACAGAGCAGAAAAAGAACCATTTGACTTGGCTGTGAAAGTTATGACAAAATGATAGCAGTATGTTGAAATTATAGAGTAGTTACGATGTGCATAATTAAGAAATTAACATATGAGCACTGGCTTCTGATCAGACTGGCTGATGCGGCCAGTCGGGGAGTGAACCAGTGGATGGAAGATCTCTCTCAATCTCTCTGCCTCTCCTCACTCTATGTAGCTCTGAATTTCAAATAAGTAAATAAATCTTTAAAAAATATGAGCAAAGACTTGAAGGTATAAGTGAGCATCCAGAAAAAACACTGCAAACAAAGTTATTGACCAGTTCAAAACCGTAATAGAATGCCGAGAGAGAGAG
Source organism: Lepus europaeus (assembly GCF_033115175.1). Classification (NCBI taxonomy): domain Eukaryota; kingdom Metazoa; phylum Chordata; class Mammalia; order Lagomorpha; family Leporidae; genus Lepus; species Lepus europaeus. The sequence continues at coordinate 64,630,278 of NC_084829.1, read as the reverse complement.
TATGTGAAGCAGAGTACGTGTCAGGGAGAGTAGAACATGGAATAAAAATTAAGCAAAATAAATAAATAAGAGGCCAGTGCTGTGGCATAGTGGGTAAAGCATCCACCTGCAGTGCTGGCATCCCCCATGGGTGCTGGTTTGAGTCCCGGATGCTCCATTTATGATCCAGCTCTCTGCTATGGCCTGGGAAAATAGTAGAAGACAGCCCAAGTGTTTGGGTCCCTGTGCCCGTGTGGGAGACCTGGGGGGATCTCCTGGCTCCTGGCTTCGGATAGGTGCAGCTTTGGCCCTTGCAACCATTTGGAGAGTGAACCAGAGGATGGAACCTGTCTCTCTCTCTGCCTCCGCCTCTCTGCAACTCTGCCTTTCAAATAAATAAATAAATCTTTAAACAACAACAACAAAAATGAATAGACAAGTGATTTTTCTTAAGAAAATACTTGCAATAATTGAAATTTTCTTTCTTTCTTTCTTTTTTTTTTTTAAAAAAAAAAACCTTTTATTTAATGAATATAAATTTCCAAAGTACAGCTTATGGATTACAATGGCTCCCCCCCAAAACTTCCCTCCCACCCGCAACCCTCCCCTTTCTCACTCCCTCTCCCCTTCCATTCACATCAAGATTCATTTTCAACTCACTTTATATACAGAAGATCAGTTTAGTATATATTAAGTAAAGATTTCAGCAGTTTGCCCTCACATAGCAACACAAAGTGAAAAATACTGTTGGAGTACTAGTTATAGCATTAAGTCACAATGTACAGCACATTAAGGACAGAGATCCTACATGACATTTTTTTTAGAAAAAATGATTAATTTTCTATGCAATTTCCAATTTAACACCAAGGTTTTTTTTTTTTTATTTTCAATTATCTTTATATACAGAAGATCGATTCAGTATATACTAAGTAAGGATTTCCTCAGTTTGCACCCACACTGAAACACAAAGTGTAAAAATACTGTTTCAGTACTAATTATAGCATTACTTCACATTGGACAACACATTAAGGACAGATCCCACATGAGACGTAAGTACACAGTGACTCCTGTTGTTGATTTAACAATTTGACACTCTTGTTTATGGCGTCAGTAATCTCCCTAGGCTCTAGTCATGAGTTGCCAAAGCTATGGAAGCCTTTTGAGTTCGCTGACTTCGATCATATTCTGACAGGGTCATAGTCAAAATGGAAGTTCTCTCCTCCCTTCAGAGAAAGGTACCTCCTTCTTTGATGGCCCCGTTCTTTCCACTGGCATCTCATTCGCAGAGATCTTTCATTTAGGTGTTTTTTGTTTGTTTGTTTGTTTGTTTTGTTTTGTTTTGTTTTGTTTTCCAGAGTGACTTGGCTTTCCATGTCTAAAATACTCTCATGGGCTCTTGAGCCAGATCCGAATGCCTTAAGGGAATTGAAAATTTTTAATAACCATGAAAAGTTTCAATGCATAAATAATAAAATAGCAAACATTTCAGAAAATAACTGAATGCATATGAATAAACCTAGTGTTGAAGAAGCAAATTGGCTAACAAAAATATTAATCTCTCTGATGGTGAGAATGAGGGAAGAGGTAATCATAAAATAAGTACAATTATGAATTTTTGTATTTTGTATTCATCAATGCATAAGTCTTGTGCTTCTTATATTGTACATATAGTTAAGTAGCTTTTTTTATGCTACTAGGAATGTAATCCTTTGCTTAACTTTATTTTTTGAAATGTTCATTACAAAACATGTAATTGAGTACACAAGAAAAAAAAAATTGAACCTCTTACACCATAAGAGTACAGTTGAAGAATAATTGATGGCATGGAGAAAAATACCTAATAATTTATGTTCCAGAAAATAGACAAGTTTTTTAACCATGGCACCTGGATCGAAGAGTCAAGACACAGACATGATGACACTGCAGTCGAGCAATTGGTGAGTCTTCCCTATGCTAGGTTGTGAAAAAACTAGTTGATATTTTTATTTAATTGGTAGATGGGATAAAATTAAAGAGCCAAAATGTGTATTTGTTTTTTTCATAATACTTAAGGAAGCCCATCATGTGTGTAACATTTCTTTATTTTTATTTTATTTATTTTTTTTATTTTTGACAGGCAGAGTGGACAGTGAGAGAGAGACAGAGAGAAAGGTCTTCCTTTGCCTTTGGTTCACCCTCCAATGGCCACCATGGCCGGCACGCGGAGGCCGGTGCATAGCGATGCTCCAAAGCCAGGAGCCAGGTGCTTCTCCTGGTCTCCCATGCGGGTGCAGGGTCCAAGGACTTGGGCCATCCTCCACTGCACTCCCTGGCCACAGCAGAGATCTGGCCTGGAAGAGGGGCAACCGGATCAGAATCCGGTGCCCTGACAGGGACTAAAACCAGTGTGCCGGCGCCGCAGGAAGGGAATTAGCCTATTGAGCAGCAGTGCCGGCCAGCATAAATTTCAATTTATTTGCTCTGTAATAAATATAATTTACTTCTACTTTTCACAAACTTTCTGAATTGCTCTCTTATTATGCTTTGAAACTATTATCATTTGGAAGGACAACAGACAAAATCCTAGTCTGAGCTGTTCTCCACCCCTCTTCCAGTTTAGCCTTTTCAAACAGAAATGCAATGCTGCCTTTCTTTTCACTAAGCCCTTCAAGGGCTTCCTGTGGTTACTTCATAAACAACAAACCCTGAGTATCTGTGATTAATGTAATTTTAATTAAATATTTGAACCATTTTGTTATTACAAATCATTAGAATAATGCCAGTTTCAACTTTCCTAATCCTTAGGAAACTAGATGTTATTTCTAGGGAAGTATCCCTATGCTACTACCACTAATATGACATACACTGGTGACATCCAATTTATACTGGTTACCAAATTCTTATTTGTAACAGAGGTATCTATTAATGCCTTAGAAATTATGACATAAGTATTTTTTATAAACTACCTGTAGTCATTAATGAATCTAATCAAGAAACAATGAGTGGATTATAATTACTAAGAACTAATCAGAAGGGGCAAGATAATCCAAAACCTAGATTAAAAGTAATCTCAAGATAGATGTTTGGCCTAGTGGTTAAAACATCACTTGGGATATTTGCTGTCAATATTGAAGTTCCTTTATCAAAGCTCTGTCTCTGCTGCTGATTCTAGCTTCCAATTAATATATAACCTAGGAAGTATGGAGTGATGGTTCTACTGATGGGTTCCTAACTTTGGCCTGGTTCATTTTTGAGCCTTTTGTGGCCATTTGGGCAATAATCCAATGAATGGAGTCTCTCTCTCTTTCTCTCACCCCTGTTTGTCTCTGTGCCTCTCAAATAAGTAAATAAATAATTTTAAAAATATTCTCAAGGATAGATTACTTAAAACTGCCATTTTAAATTGAATAGTTAATACATTGAGAAAATTTCTTACTATAAGTAACTCTATTGTTCCCTAACATTTTGGGGGTGGCAGTACCTTTTCTTCAAATTGTCTTTTCTTTCTGTGTACACATCCTTCATGTCTCCTTGGGTGTCCAAATTTTCTTTTCTTTTAGAGGCACTGGTTAAATTTGATTAGGGCCCACCATAAAATCTTTATTTTTTTCTTTTTTTTTTTAATTCCCCTCAGCAGGTCTACTGTTCCCAGAGATACTGCAATACCAGGTCAATGCATGGGGTAAATGAGGAGAGCATCCAGCTTGTAGTCAATTCTAAGTGTAAAAAAAAAAATGGATGATTTGTTACATAAACTATTTCTGCTGCTCTTCATTTTAAACATAGGCTTACTTTTTTTGTCATTTTGTGGAGACTCCAAAGTCAAAAATGAGAATCCCTAATACAGGATACACAGAAAACAAAAAGAAAAATTTTGCTAGATTCTATGTAAGATTTAATTTGTGGGACCAGTGTTGTGGTGTAATGAGTTGAGCTGATGTCTGGTATGCTGGCATCACATTTGGGTGCTGGTTCATGTTCCAGCTGTTCCACTTCCAAATCAGCTCTCTGCTAATGGGCCTGGGAAAAAGCAGAAGATGGCTCAAGTAGTTGTGCGCCTGCCAACCACATGCAAGACGAGATAAAGCTCCTGGCTCCTGGCTTCAGCCTGGTCCAGCCCTGCCTGTTGAGGTCATTTTGGTGAGTGAACCAGTGAATGGAGATCAATTGCTCTTTCTTCTTTCTCCCTCCCTCTTCTTCTATAATCCTGCCTTTTAAATAAAAATGAATAAGTCTTAAAGATTTAATTTTTTGTGACAGAAATAAGTTAATGTGAGTGATCTATCTATGTGACACAATGTAGGCATGCCAGGAAAAAGACTTACTCTGGTAATACTTGAAGATACTTATTAAATAATAATTTGAATATGTTAGTTAAGAAGATTCTGAAAATTAATACATATGTTATTAGTCTGCTTCGGCTGCTAAGACAAAACTGTCTGGGTGATTCAACAGCAAACATTCGGTTTTTCATAGTTCTGAAGGCAAGAAAGTCCAAGATTAAGGTGTTAACAGATTCTGTTCTTAGTTAGGGCCTTTCTCTTCTTCATGGATTGTGCATGAGCTGCCTTCTTACTGTGTCCACATGGTAATAAGAAGGAGAGGGAGAGGAGAGAAGGGGCAGGGGATGGAAGAGGAGAGATAGAAGATTGGTTTCTTCTTGCATGTACATTCTTTACATTCATGAGGATCTTAACATTATGATTTCATCTAAACCTAATTACCTTCCAAAGTTCCCAACTCTTAATACCTTGGGGGATGTACTGGGGAATGGCAGACACTGGGGGAATGGCATTTTTAAATATGCATATTAAAGGTACACTATTTAGTTGACAGCATGTATTATGCAGAAATGTATAGTATACAGTAGCCCATTTTCTGAACAGATTCCTAATTTTACATAATACATGACATTTTCCCCACCAGTATTGTGTTTGAAACTGAAACACACAGTAGGGACTTAATTAAATATCATTAATAAAATTATTGATTGCTTAAATAAATTTGACACATTTAGCATTTCAGAACAGGAATGAAATTATTTGGACAAATTTTACCTTGACAATTATCTTATTCATACACTTAATTCTACTCTTCATTCAAGAATTCCTTCAGCAAACATTTGAAGAGTAGATACATTATATGTAATAGACAATGCTACAAATCTGCATGTAGAATTGTAGTCTAGAATAGTTATCTCTGGTATTCATAAACTACCCAAGAAAGTTTGCTAGATTTTAATCTAAGTTCATAATTATACAGAAATGTGGAAACTATAGTTATACAGAAATAATGAAAGAACATTATAATAGCTTTCAACCTGTTTTTAAAAGAATATGAGTTTTGTGGAATACTATTGCGAATTACATGGAAGGGCGATCAGAAAAAATGGGCTAAATAGTTGAAAAAGTAGCTATAGAGTAGATTTCCTGTATTTAATATGGTTTCTGAATATGACTTTGTTTCCCTAACTGAACTAATGTTTTAAAAATAAAAGCTGGAAGCATTCCTCCTAAGATTCGGAAGTAGACAAAGATGCTCACTCTAACCATTGCTACTTACAGAATACTGGAAATTTTAGCCAGATACATTAGGCAAGCAAAAGAAATCAAAGGGGTGCCGGAGCCGTGGCTCACTTGGTAAATTCTCCGCCTGTGGCTCCGGCACCAATAGTGTACTTGAAATGTAATGTATTGGAGTGGAACAAACAGACACGATCTTCAACTTTTACTTACCTAAGGTAGAATGATAATGATTTGGCGTTTTCTCCTATTTTTTTCTAGCTAATTGAGTTTGAGAATGTGTTTAACAACTAAATCTATATTCTCAAAGTCATTTACATTTCTATGTAAAATAATACAACCGGAAATAGCCATCTTTGCCCCATCCACATGGTTAAACCACCTAGTTTAATCACTCCTTATGATCCTGGCATCCCAAAAGAGCTTCAGTTCAAGTCCTGGATGCTCCACTTTTGATTCAGTTCACTGCTGATGTACCTGGGAAAGTAGTTGATGATGGCCCAAGTACCTGGGCCCAAACACTTTGAACCTATCACCCATGTGGGAGAAGTAAACAGAGTTCCAAGCCCTTGGTTTCAGCCTGGCACAGTCCTGACCTAAATGCTCATTTGGGGAGTTAACCATCAGATGGAAGATGTCTCTCCTTCCTTCCTTTTCTTCTTTCTATTCCCTCTTCCTTCCTTCCTTCCTTCCTTCCTTCCTTCCTTCCTTCCTTCCTTCCTTCCTTCCTTCCTTCCTTCCTTCCTTCCTTCCTTCCCTTTCTTTCTTTTTCTTTCTCTCTCTCCCTTTCTCTTTCTTTCCATTCCTTCTCTCTCTCCCTTCATTTCTCCCTCCTTCTTTCCTTCCTTCCTTCCTCCCTCCATCCATCCCTTATTTTTTCTTTCTCTTTCTTTCTTTCTCTATCCCTCTTCCTATAAGCCACCTTTCAAATAAATAAAATATATCTTAAAAATAGCCATCTTGGGGCTGGCACTGTGGCACACTAGGTTAATCCTCTGCCTGTGGTGCTGGCATCCCATATGGGTGCGGGCTCTAGACCCGGTTGCTCCTCTTCCAATCGAGCTCTCTGCTGTGGCCTGAGATAGCAGTGGAGGATGGCCCAAGTGCTTGGGCCCCTGTACCCGAATGGGAGACCAGAAAGAATCACGTGGCTCCTGGCTTCAGATCAGCATAGCTCTGGCCGTTGTGGCCATTTGGGGAGTGAACCAATGGAAGGAAGACCTTTCTCTCTGTCTCTCTTTCTCATTGTCTGTAACTCTACCTGTCAAATAAATAAAAAATAAAATCTTTAAAAAATAGCATTTTACTTTCTTACACACACACACACATACACACAAAGATAAGAAGCTGGTATCTGTCAATGCCCTCTGCAGAAGTTAAAAATCAAAAGAAAGCAAGAGTGCAAAGATAGAAGATTGTATAGGAAAAAGAAAAAAAATATGGTAAGGATAAATGGGAAGCTAGGATGGTGTGATGATAATATATGTATTCATTCCAAGAAAAATCCTTCAGTTAAAAAGTAGATATGGAAAAATGACTAGCCCTCATTACTCAGCACTTACAGATGGGAATCTAGAGATGTGGCTTCTATTCAAAGTAGTTTACAACTGCAGGCCAGTCATTTTCTGGGACTCAGCTCCCTCCTTGGTGAAATGTATGCATTTGACCATTTGGTCACTAAATATGCATTATTCCTCTGTATCTTTGCCTATATATTAGTTGCAGTACTCATACTTTGACTAACAAGTGATATTTGTGGCTCCAGTTTAATGTCTCTTCCCATTTCACTCAGGTGAGGATTTCTGTTTTTTTTTTTTTTAATTCTATGTAAGTTATACAGTTTTCATATATTTCATATGTACAGATTTAGGAATGCATTGATACTTCTCACCCTAACCTCCCTCCTGCCCATTCTCGAACCCTTCTTTCTCTTCCCTCTCCCATACCCATCTTGATTTTTACAACAATCTATTTTCAGTTTACTCATTAGTCATAAGGTTATCCCTAAACTAACTAAAAGACTTCAACAGATGTTATGAAGAAAGCAAACACTGTTCTTCAACAGAAGATGGAAGGACTATAAATGATCATTAAATCTCAAAGTGTTCATTGCACTCCAATACATTATATTTTAGTACTCTATTAGTTACCTTGGCTCAGTGAAAACACATGGTATCTGTCTTTTTGGGACTGGCTTATTTCACTAAGTATAATGATTTCCAGTTGTGAACATGTTGCAAAAGACAGGATTTCATTCTTTTTTGTAACTAAGTAGTACTCCCTAACATGGTCAACAGTTGAGGGACAACAATGCAGATTCTATATCATAACTATTGTGACATGAGCTGCAGTGAACATGGGGATACAGAAACTGTTTCATATGCGTTTTATTTCCTTTGCACAAATTCCAAGGAGCAGAGTGGCTGGGTCTTTTGGTAGGTCTATGTTCAGACTTCTGAGATATCTCCATACTGTCTTCCACAATGGCTGCACCAGTTTACATTCCCACCAACAGTGGATTAGGGTACATTTTTCCCCACATCTTCTGCATTTTCTGTTAATATATTCTGTATGACATCCATTCTGACTGGGGTGAGGTGAAACCTCACTGTGGTTTTGATTTGCATTTCCCAAATGGCTAGTGATCCTGAACTTTTTTTCATGTGTCTATTGGCCATTTGAATTTATTCTTTTGAAAAATTCCTATTGTAGTCCTTTGCTCATTTCTTAACTAGATCATTTTGTTGTTGCTGAATTTATTAAGCTCTTTAGCACTTCTTGGTATTACCATTTATCAGTTGCATAGTTTACAAATATTTTCTCCCATTCTGTCAATTGTCTCTTCACTTTGCTGACTTTTCATTTGCAGTACAGAAGCTTCTCAGTTTGATGTAATCCCATATGTCAATTTTGGTTTTTATTGCCTGTGCTTCAGGAGTCTTTTCCAAGAAGTCTTTGCCTATATCAATCTCTTGCATAGTTTCACAAATGTTCTCTAATGATTTGATGCTATCAGGCCATAGATTTATTTTCTTATCAATTTTGAGTGGACTTTTTGTCTAAGATAGGGATCTGGTTTCATACTTCTGCATGTGGAAATCCAGTTTTCCCAGAACCATTTGTTGAAGAGACTGTCCTTGCTCCAGGGATTGATATCAGCTCCTTTGTCAAAGATAAATTGGCTATAGATGGGTGGATAAATTTCTGGAGTTTCTATTTAGTTCATTTTTCTGCATGTCTGTTTTTGTGCCAGTACCAGGCTTTTTTGATGATAACTGCCCTCTAATATGCTTGGGAGTCTGGTACTGTGATGCTTCCAGCTTAGTTTTTGTAGTATCAAATTGTCAAGGGTTTCAAGTGGACATCTTTCACCTCTCAGACACATAATTTTATGACTGACATGTATCCCTTTAGAAAAGAGGTGGTATAGTCTGAGGGAAGTATTCCTCTTATTCTTAAATTTCCAAGCCCAAATTACATATGATAGTGATATTAAGATAAGAACAGAAAACCCAGAATGAGTAGTATTATCATTCCTCATGTATTCAAACAAGGGTAGGAATGAGGGAGGGAGGAAAGGTAGGTTTGGAAGTATCATTAGGCTCTTAAAGCTACATTCATAAAATATATGGCATTGTCTCCTTATAATAAATAATTTTTTTAAAAAAAGAAATGAAGTGTAATTACTAAACTCAAATTATTTCATGACTTTTTGAAAAATCCTTCATCATAATAGAGTATGATAGAGATTAAAAATTATAAACAATGCAAAATCCCCTGAAGTTTTATTCTGTTCTCAATTTTATGTAGAATGTAAGCTTCCTGAGTTAAGAGATCTGTTTTGTTCGCCTTCTTACTGCAAATTGTTAGAATGGTGTTTGCTACCTGGTTTACATTGAATATATATATATATATATATATATATATATATATACATATACATATATATCAGCTAAGTCATATTTATTTTTTTAACATTCAATAATTAAACATACATCTTATTTTATATATGTAACTAAAATAACTTTAGATAATAGCTACTTACATTAAATCAGGAATTTGATTATTACTGTTTTTAGTGTCTGCTGAAAATATTGAGGCTGGGTAATTAGGTAGAAAATTTAAGACTATTCCATCACTCTTTATAATAACCCTTATCTCATTATGCAATATCCCTTTATAATTCATATCCTTATTGTGTTAAAGTCCTCTTGACACAATGTGGTTTTGGATTTGTGTTTGTTGAGATGTATTTCTTCATGTTTGTGTTTATATACATTTTGCATTTTTACACTTAGGGATTTTTATTTTGTAGGTAGTATATATAATTTTATCTCAATGTCTAACAAATTATAACAAGTTTATCATCTATTTAGAATCTCAAAATTTATGTGAGTCAAAGTCTAAGTATGGCACCCCTGGCTTCTCTGTTTAGGTCTCATGAAGCTATTGCCAAGATTTATAATGCATTCGGATCTGGCTAAAAGGTCCATGAGAGTCTCACAGGCATGGAAAGCCATGACACGGTGGCAAAAAACAATCTAAATGAAAGACCCTGGTGAACAAGACCCCAGCAGTATATGAAGGTAATTGAAAATGACACTCGATAAAGGGTGGGGTGGGAGAGGGAGAGGGAGAGGGGAGGGCCACAGGAGGGAGGGAGGTTGGGGGGGGGAAGCCACAACAATACAAAAGTTGCACTTCGTAAATTCAGATTTATGAAATAAAAAATAAAAAAAAGAAAATGCAAAAAAAAAAAGATTTATAATGCAGTGTGTCCCAAACTGAAGGGTCAAGTGGGAAGAAATTCCAGTACATTCATGTTTTTGAAACAATTCCTTTCCTTGTAGTTGTGGGTCTGAGGGCTTCAGAGTCTTCCTGGTTCCAATCTGGAAGCAAAATCAGAGCCTTGAGGCCTCTTTGGCTTCCTTGAAGCTGGCTATAAATCCTTGTTATGCTGGCTTTGATAACATGGTTGCTTACTTTATCAAGCCAGCAGGAAGAGTGTGTAGAGTCTGGTAGATTGATGCTGATTTATGCAGGTAAAGCTGCCGCCTGCAGTGCTGGCATCCCGTATGGGCACTGGTTCTAGTCAGAGCTGCTCCACTTTTGATCCAGCTCTCTGTTATGGCCTCGGAAAGCAGACTAAATGCAATGTCACGACTGAGTGACTTCTATCAGCATTAAAATAATCTAATTGTTGGCCTGGTGCCGTGGCTCACTAGGCTAATCCTCTGCCTGCAGCGGCAGCACCCCAGCTTCTAGTCCCGGATGGGGCGCCGGATTCTGTCCCGGTTGCTCCTCTTCCAGGCCAGCTCTCTGCTGTGGCCCGGGAAGGCAGTGGAGGATGGCCCAAGTGCTTGGGCCCTGCACCCGCATGGGAGACCAGGAGGAAGCACCTGGCTCCTGGCTTCAGATCAGAGCACTGCGCTGGCCATAGCAGCCATTTGGGGGGTGAACCAATGGAAGGAAGACCTTTCTGTCTCTCTCTCTCTCTTATTATCAAACTCTGCCTGTCAAAAATAATAAGAATAATAATCATCTAATTGTTGCAACTAGGTAATAGTGATGACCCCACTCTGGGATTGAGGACACATACTGTTAACTCACAAAAAGTTACAAGAAGACTGGAGCTGGGGGCCAAGGGAGATCATGTGTGTCTGTGACATAACTTATAGTTCATTTTCTTTTAGCATCTACTTTGGTTAACACAATCTTATAATTGGATTACTTAGTCCACTTAGGTTTAATGGAATAGTTGGAATATCTAGATAGCAATGCCACATCTTTATAATTTTATTAATGTTCTGGTATGCTGTTTTCAGTTATTATAGTGTTCTCATCTTTGTTTTGTTAATTGCATATACTTTTTTTAGTTCCATAATAGATATTATATAGATTATTATGTGCATATATGACTTTAATTAGTCTACCATGAATTTGTGCTTCAAGAGAATTTATTAGTAGTAGTAGTAGCATTTATTATTATTTGGTATTTTTTACTTCATGCATGAAAAAATGCCCTTGCAACACTCTAAATCTATCATAACCTAGTTCTGATGGTGGTGATGTCATATATTTTATGTATATAGTTATTTCATTCATCATACAAAAATAAAATCAAATATATGTCAATGTTCATGTGAAATCACCTTTCTATTTCTATCATAAAAAGATTTAATCAGTTTTATTTATTTCTGCATGAAAATAATTATATTATGGCACAATTTTTATGCAAGTTTTCTGGAGAAATTTGTATATTTGAGGGGCCGGTGCTGTGGCATAGCAGGTAAAGCTGCCGCCTGCAGTGCTGGCATTCGATATGGGCACTGGTTCTAGTCACAGCTGCTCCACTTCCGATCCAGCTCTCTGTTACGGCCTGGGAAAGCAGTAGAAGATGGCCCAAGTCCTTGGGCCCCTATACCCATGTGGGAGACCTGGAAGAAGCTACTGGCTCCTGGCTTTGGAATGGCTCAGCTCCGGCCACTGTGGCCAGTTGGGGGTGGACCAGGGGATGGAAGACCTCTCTCTCTCTCTCTCTCTGTTCCTCTCCTTTCTCTGTGTAACTCACACTTTCAGATAAATAAATAAATCTTTTAAAAAATGTATATAGTTTGTCTGAAAGTGCATTCTTTTACCTGTGAGATATTTACTTGTGTTTATATGTATGTATCTAAATATACATAATTGTACATGTAAATTTACATTTATATCTAAAAGTACATGACAATTGAAATTTCATTTTTAACAAATTTAATTGCTTAAATGGCTTATATTACCAATTACAAGGAAACTTTCTATTTCTTAAAATTATTATGGAAATAATTTTCATTCTAGTTTCTTTTAATGCAACAAAAATTACTTTTCACATTTTATTTCACTGTGCTTGTATCTTGAGGGCTATTTTCATTTTAATAAATACTGTGAAATTATAGTCATGAACAGTCATCATAAAATTATACCAAGTAGAAATGCTAAGGGAAATGAGGCAAAGTTGAACCTAGAGGCTATACTTTTATTCAAAATAAATTTGGAGATTTGTTGCACTACACAGGGAGTGTTATCACAGAAAGCATAGCAGAATAAAGTACGGAATCAATTATTTTCAAGAAAGATAAACTCTACTACAAACATTAGCAAATTAGGGATAAATTAAATGGGATAAGGATTATACTTTCTAATAAAGAACACATTATAGCCATTCTAAAAATTACACGTCACACTTTAATTTCATATTAGCTCTTCTGTTGCAACTAGGATGATATTGATATAGAATATAAGTGGTTTTAACAGTAGCTCTAAAGTCTCGTGGCTATGACTGCCCAGATAATCACAAAGCTTCTCTTGCTATTTTACTGAGCTAAAAATACAGCAGATACAGCAAATTGCTTTCAATCATATATTAAAACTTACCAGGGAGAACACCTCACTACTAGTATGAAAATTAATTAATCTGAAAAATAATTAATAGCAAAATAATTAATATTAATTAGTTGGATTTTTCTACAAAGTGTTGTATTGAGATATTTACATAAATAAAATTGTTGAATCTTCTCTGCAGTTCAGTCTAGTGAATACTATTAACTGTCTTCATTTAAAGGATGAGAAGTGGTAGTAGAGTCATAGTAGTAACATTCTATGAATAGGCAAGTCACTAAATTTGGAGCTGGGTTTCAGGTCCTGGTAATGTAATTTTATACCCTCTGAATAGCAATAGTTATGTGAATTTGTGTTAAATTATGAAATAAATAAATCAAATAATAAACTAAATATCTGAATAATAGTTTCTTCAGATTTCTTGAGTAATGCACAAAGCCTAATAAATATTGGATATCGTGCAAATTAGTGAAGCAAAATCTCTGCCTTTTTAGATATCACTGTCCATTAGAAGAAATATAAAATTCCAATATAATATAATGTATTTCAAAATATAAATAAATATGATTTAATGAGGGATAGATGCTTTTTCTGGAACTCAGATATATGAGAACAGATAGCACTTCTCTTGAAAGATTACCACCAATCTAAACAAGAGATAGATTAAATATCTTCAAAGTGGGAACGTTAAGAGTATGCTGTACTGAATATCCAAAATATGTTTGGAAAATAGCAGAAAATTTTATGTGAATAGTATGTAAACATACTGAGCCAGGTGGGATAGGAAGAAATGACAATAAAAATTTGCTCCTCTGTATAAAACATCACAATTGCAAAACTCCTTAGAATTTGTAAACAACATGAGAATAATTCAAATATTTTGTGGAAAAAAATAACATCTATTTATTTATTTGAATGGCAGCGTTACAGGCAGAGAAAGAGTGGCATGGAGGGAGAGTGAACTCTGGTTCACTCCCTAGATGACCACAACGGCCAGCCAAGCTGAAGCCAGGAGCTATAACTCCCAATTGGGTGCAGCGAGTACTTGAGCCATCTTGCACTACTTTCCCAGGCACTTTAACAGGGAGCTGGATCAGAAGTGAAGATGCTGAGACTCAAGTCGTTACCACATAGGATGCTAAAGTCCAAAGAGGCCACTACACCTTCTACACCATGACTTTCGTAGAATACTATTTTGGTGCAAAATTCTTTGATATTCATTCATATTTTCTTTCATAATGTACATTTCCCATTAGTCTTTTGAAGTCCATTCATACACTGGAACTACTCCAGGGAATAAGCTAATGCCATTTCTCCAGACTCACTGTGTAGTATGGGTAATATACTTGGCTTATTGGGGTTTTACATTTACTATTTTGAGTGACAAATACCCTCAATCTCCTAGATATTGAGTTCAGGTACCTTTGCATTTTTTTTTGACCGGCAGAATTAGACAGTGAGAGAGAGAGACAGAGAGAAAGATCTTCCTTCCATTGGTTCACTGCTGGGTCTTAGTCCACCCGTACAAGGATGGACTGGGTCCGAGGAAAGGTGAATGCGCAGCTCGCCCGTTCCCCAGCCTCCCGATCCCGGAGACAATCAGACGCAGCGGGGAGCCAAGTCTAGCAAGGACTCATTTACTTCCTGAGAAACAGAACCTTTTATAGCACAAAACTGCAGAGTCATTGGGGCAGGGCTAAGGACCAGCCAATCACTTAAAAAATCACCTTACGGGGGGCTTTCTATAGGACTAGCCATATGTCTATACACTTGTTACTAGTTTTGTTACCTCCCCTGATGTTGCGCAACCAATCAGTTTTAGTGGTAAACAACTTTGGATTCCGCCCACCTTACTTCCCCTGGGGTCCATCATGTAACTAATTTCCCCACATATTCCCCCTTTTTTGTTTTAGCACGCGGTCCCTGTCTTAGGTTGCCCCTGGCCGTCCTTGCCCTTACCCGTCATTGGTAACCCAGGCAGCTTGGCCATGAGCCCTGTCTTAGGTTGGTGCAGGACGCTGGGTGCTTTACCCGTCTTGGGGTGTCGCGTGACTTGTTATTATGGGAGCGTGGTGAGCTTTCTCCACCGCCTGTCTTAGGTTGTTCCGGTCCATCCGGAATCTTACCCGTCGTTGGCAATGTGGAGAGCACCGGGGGAGCTTCCCCAGTTCAGGGGATCGTAGCCCTCTGTGGCTAGCAGGCTCTGGTAATGAACCTCAACCTGTCTTACCCTTGTTGCCTCTATGTGCTGTTGTATAAACTGTATATGCATGGGCCAATAGCAAGGATTAAAAGCAGGGTAAGAAGCAGTCCAAGAAGAGAGAAGAGGTAGGGAAAGAGTCCATTAAGGCCCGTCCAAAGGGGGCTTTCTTGGAGTTCTCTTCGTCTTTTTTAGGTCCTCCTGAAGTGTTTTGATGATCACGTTTGGGTCATTGAATCCCCCGTCACTGGGCTGGGCACTTCTTGTCAGGATCACAGTGAAGAGTAGCGTCCGCATCATCACCTGCCTCTGGATCTCCGTCCGTTTCTGGAAGAGGAAAGACAAGGGGATCTCCCTCAGGGGCAAACTGCTCCCTGGGTGGGTTGTTACTTGCACCGGGCATAGGCCTGATATTTCTGGCCGGTATTCAAATTGGAGTCAACTCCCCTATGGGGAACACACAGCCAAATCCTCTTCCCAACTGAATCAGTGGGTCAGGCCCTCTCCAGAGTCGGGTGAGAGGGTCTCTCCATCTAACGAGCATCTGAGGTTTAGGGGTTAAATGTCCCCAATGTTTTTGGAACCTTGACTCCCTTGACCCTTTCAAAAAATCTAAAATATTGATAGTAAACAAGGCCTTATGTAACTGTAGATGGGGGGTAGCCACTCCCCCTTTTTGTTTTAATAACTGTTTTTTGAGGCATTGATGGTTTTTTGTTGTTGTTGTTGTTTTTTGTTTTTGTTTTTTTTTTTTTTCCACATTAGCCTGTTCCTGTGGGTTGTGAGGAATTTTAGTAGAGTGTTGAATCATTTTACATCTTGGCAGCACTTTTAAACATCCCAATTGGTTATTATCTCTGTATATCTTTTGATATCTCCAGGGGCCCTTTTGGAGATACCAAAAGTTTAGAGAATTTAGAACTTTGATTTTTAGAAAGTTTGTTAAAGGTGCCAAGAGAACTTAGAGTATCTGGTTAGAATAGAATTCCTGAAATGATAGCCCTTTATTAGACAGGATGATCTTAACACTTTTAGACCAGATCTAATCATAAAGGTATTTAGCAATGCTTTTCATCAATTTACACAATACATTACCTTGACAGAACATGAATTTTATGTTTTTTGTTATTGAATAAACCAGAAATAAACACCTTGAACATAAGAGTTAGTATACAAAATGATTACATGACTTAGAACTACTTAACAGAGCTAAAAAGAGCTTACATGACCTAACTTTAGAAATGGCAGAGTAACCCATTAAGCAGACACTGTTAAAAAGAGACACTATAGTTTTTGCAAAAGCAGATCTGTAAAGGAAACAAGTTTAAAGCATAAAAACTTATAAGACCACCTTAGCTGGAAAGCAAAAACATGAATACAACATAGGTCCGACATCATTTACAATATTTTAATACACTGCATAATTTGAATAGACTCAAACAGTTGTTACTTTAACAAATTTAGAGCCCCATCCTTTGAGAGTTCCAGGGATCCTAATGGAAGTCCCAAAGTTGTTAGACTCCATTTGAGAATTTAAACTGTTAGAGAGTCAAACCACTCAGCCAAAAACTAGCACGTATAACCTGAGTATTTTAACCAAAGCTGTGGGGTAGATCTGATCAGAGTTAGGTAATCACTTAAACATTAAAGACAGACAAATCCAATAAAACACGAAACCTTCAAGACACGTGCAAACTCTCAGATAAGTTAACTACAGCTGCACAGAAAAGAGCTGGTCATCAGCATGGGAGCCCATTGCTTAGGACAGGGAAACACATCTGAAACAAAGTGGCAGGGAATGAGAGACTTCCGTAGTGCTGGAGAAAAAGTCTTATTAACTGCAAATAAAGACTCATTAGGTTGGAAAGGGTTAATGGATGAAGGTTTTTGTTCCTTTAGGTAAGGCCAGTGGTAGCCAAAGGCATTTTTTCTTCTCCCTCCTAGTGAGGACAGCATTGAATTGTAAATGGAGAGGAAAAAAGCAGCCCAAGGACTAGTCTCCCTAGAGTATCTGGCTGTGGCCTGCAAGGGTGCAACAGGCTACACTGACTGGAAGAGAGTGCAGAGAAAGGCCATGGTCCCCCATTTACAGGGAAGACTGTGCACGTCGGGGCCTAGCAGGACTGGCTGTGGGGTTGAGTAGGCACGCTGTTTACAAGATGGCGGCGGGCGATTCAAGGGAGGGGAATAACCATAAAGGGGTGGCCACATGGGCGGAATTGGAGGCGCAGTGCGTTGAGGCAGTGTTGGGCTTTTAGAGGTTGCCGCCACACCAGAAAGTTCCACCTTAGTTTTAACTGCCTCTGGGGATTTATGAGCCTCCCTCAGGCCAGCGCAGGCCTTTCGATGATCAGCATTCATTCCTTCCCAAACCAGCATTTTAACAAACTGATCCCGAAGGTCCCCAGCTGGCAACTTACGACGGAGACTGTGTTCGGCCCTAGCTACAAAATCTGGCAATGACTCTCCTGGCTTTTGTCGCACCCCTGCGATGGGAGATTCAGTGGGCCCCTCATCCAGCTTATACCAGGCATTAAGTCCGGCCTGCCTCACTTGTTCACGGTACGGAGCAGGTAGCACAGCTTGCTGGATCCCCGTAGAGAATCCTTCCCCCGTCCCAGCCAGCATAGTGTATGTAATAGGGATAGCTGGCTGGGCTGCTCGGTTATCTTCGGCTCTCACCCGGCACTCCTCCTTAAAGAAGGTGCACCACTTTATGAATTGTGAACTCGTGAGGACTGCTTTGGCCACGTCCAACCAGTCCTTGGGGACGCATGGATGATAGGCTATATCTTGTAGCAATGTTTGGGCCCAGGGGGAGTTTGGGCCATCCTCTGCTACTGCCTTGCGGAGTTCTTTGAGGTCCTTGGCCTCCCACGGGTACCATTCCAAGGGCCTATTAGCCCCCGGAGCTAAATTAACAGGGTAGGCCTGAGGCAGCGAGTTCCCAGGCCCAGAGTTCAATTCCTTACACTGCTTTATGTCCACTGGATAAGCTTCCGCATAGGTTACCTCCCCAAGCCCCTGTCTTTCAGTGGAGGGCTGGCCATTGGGATTTAGGTCACACAGGTCCCTCTGTGGGGCCACACAGAATGACGCTCCCTCCTCGCTCCCAGGCGCATATGGCGGGGGCCTGGACTCCTCCGAAATGTAGGCGGGGGGGGAAATTTTACTTTTGTTCTAACCTCCACTGTCTGTGTTTCCTCATCTTTCCTACTGTCGATATCTTCCTCTGTCTCTTCTGTATCCCAGACTGCCTTAAAAATAGAATTACCCATAATAAAGGTTTCACTCACCCTGAGAGACCGCTTAGCCTCGGCCGAAATGTAACTGTTCGGGCCCCACGTTGGGCGCCAGATGCTGGGTCTTAGTCCACCCGTACAAGGATGGACTGGGTCCGAGGAAAGGTGAGTGCGCAGCTCGCCCGTTCCCCAGCCTCCCGATCCCGGAGACAATCAGACGCAGCGGGGAGCCAAGTCTAGCAAGGACTCATTTACTTCCTGAGAAACAGAACCTTTTATAGCACAAAACTGCAGAGTCATTGGGGCAGGGCTAAGGACCAGCCAATCACTTAAAAAATCACCTTACGGGGGGCTTTCTATAGGACTAGCCATATGTCTATACACTTGTTACTAGTTTTGTTACCTCCCCTGATGTTGCGCAACCAATCAGTTTTAGTGGTAAACAACTTTGGATTCCGCCCACCTTACTTCCCCTGGGGTCCATCATGTAACTAATTTCCCCACAGTTCACCCCCCAAATGGTCGCTATGGCCGGCATGCTGCACCGACCTGAAGCCAGGAGCCAGGTGCTCTTCCTGGTCTCCCATGCGGGTGAGCCATCCAAGCACTTGGGCCATCCTCCACTGCCTTCCCCAGGCCACAGCAGAGAGCTGGACTGGAGGATTAGCCAAGTGAATGACAAATACCCTCAATCTCCTAGATATTGAGTTCAGGTAATTTTACATTTGTAAACACAAGCATTATCCGTCAGGATTGTGAGATGTCATCCTTACTCAAAGGAAGATAAGAGGACCTTAACACTGTTTCAGGGATGTTTGGAAACCACACTTCTTTCTATAAGGGATGTACAAGGAACGTGCATAAGGGACCAGCAAGAGAATACTAAAACTAAATAAAATAAAATATGAATTAATATGTATTAATAACATGTATTCTCAGATGTAGATATATATTTGAAATTTGTACTACTTTGATATTATCAAGATTAATCCCTATTTTGTTGACTTACAACATTTATTTTCAATTTCTATATTGTTAAAATTTAGAGCTTCATATGAAGTCATTATTATTTTCGTGTTTAGGCCCTCTTTGAACATTTCCAAGTAAGGAATCTTGAGGTAAGTGTTAGTTATCAAACCATTTCTGGATTCTCATGGAAATGCTTCCATTAGCTTTTCCATATCTTTAATTATTTTCTTTCCATAACTATACTTTGAAAGTTCACTGCAGCAGTTTATTTCTTCCCAGATTCTGCAGTAGGGCACCTTCAAAGGTCATCCTCTAAACAAAATGTGAGAAATAAACAAGCGGGCTGGTGTTTCACTCTATGAAGACACGCTTAGGAGCAATTTCATTCATTTGTAAGAATCCTTGGCCGGCACCGTGGCTTAACAGGCTAATCCTCCGCCTTGCAGCGCCGGCACACCGGGTTCTAGTCCCGGTTGGGGTGCCTGGTTCTATCCCGGTTGCCCCTCTTCCAGGCCAGCTCTCTGCTATGGCCCGGGAAGGCAGTAGAGGATGGCCCAAGTGCTTGGGCCCTGCACCTGCGTTGGAGACCAGGAGAAGCACCTGGCTCCTGGCTTCGGATCAGCGAGATGCGCTGGCCACAGCGGCCATTGGAGGGTGAACCAACGGCAAAGGAAGACCTTTCTCTCTGTCTCTCTCTCTCTCTCTCTCATTATCCACTCTGCCTGTAAAAATTAAAAAATAAAAAAAAAATTAAAGAATCCTGTTGCTCATGGCTGACATTCCAAAATACTGAATTCTACTGGTCAGAATAAAAATCTGGAAATGAATAGGGTCACTTACCAAAAGCTGATGTTGGCCAGGACTAAGGGAAGAAAGGCAAAAGCAAACAATACAGAAGTTTGAAGCTATAGGATACAGTATGTGAATACAAAATGCTTTGCAATGGATGATTTCTTCTGTCCCACAATATTTCTGATGCATTTTGTTATGACCATATATCTCATTCTGATTTTCTGTCATTAAGCAGGTTGTTTTTCAGAAAACTCATGCTTTTCTTTATAGTCTTTAGATCTAATTTAAGCAGACAAAGCAGGTTTTACTTCAAATTTTAACCAAAAATTATCAGATTTAAATGTGAAAATAAAAATCTTGAAATCCTATTATTTTCAATGTAAGATCATAAAGTTATTAATAAATAAAATTGCATCTTACTTTATTAAATGAGTTTAATTTGTCATTTCATGTAGCTTTCTATTTTGGGCTAATATTTTACTGAACATATTTAAGTAGATGGCCTGCTGA
The DNA here is from genome assembly GCF_033115175.1 of Lepus europaeus. Taxonomy (NCBI): domain Eukaryota; kingdom Metazoa; phylum Chordata; class Mammalia; order Lagomorpha; family Leporidae; genus Lepus; species Lepus europaeus. Next base: position 64,609,708 of record NC_084829.1, on the reverse strand, counting down.
GAAAATATAATGCTATTTTTTTATCATTTGGATTACTCAAGTGCTTATTTATCATTTTCATTTCCTCAGTAGATTGATTTCCAATTTTTCAAATTCTTATAATTTTAGAAAATAGAACTGTTCTTCATCACATGCATTGATTACTTGAAGTTAACTGCAGCCTCTAAAAGACCAAAGGTATACACATTACATGAATCAAACTTCTGTGGAAAAATTCCTGCTCAACTCACTCTCCACTTACTTTGCTCCATACAGAACCAAGTAAGTCGTGTGGGAGCTTTGCCGTGACAAGACACAACAATCCAATTTAGTGAAATGTGAACTCAATGAAATGGTTTATTTTCAATTGTATCCCATCTACCTATGGCATCGGAAGATCCCCTTATGTTCAGTTGATTGTGAGAAAGAAATAGGATGTCATGTCAACAGGCTAATTAATGATAATCATCCATTCTGTTTTCAGCTTTGTCTTTAGAGACCTCTTTTGCAAGATTTCTGAATCACAATCAAGGGAGAAAGAGTTAGGAAGAATTAGAAGAGGGCAGAAGATTCATCACCGCAAGTGACACCCAGGAGGGATGCAGAGTTTGCTCTTCCAGCAGCATTAAAGCTGACTCAGATGATGAAGTAAGTGCTTCATTATTTTTATTAATTATTTAGTGTATTTGAAAAATAATTATTTAGTATCTGTTGAGACCACTCTCTGGTGAATCTGAAAGTATTATTTCTATCTCAGCTTTGTAATACTCTATCTTATTGTTTGTCTTCCCCAAATCCTTTGAACAACAAGGCCGGTTTCTATTGATGGTCTTTTCCGCATGGACACCCTTGTGGTTAACAATAAAGATTGCAACATCTTCTGTCAGAATCTACCTCACATCCCCTAAGATTTCTTTCCTATTTTTGTGATCAATGGCCCTAATATACTTCACAGCCAATACTCATTTCTTTCCGCCTTCAGAGAAGGTTCATTTATGAGGACCAGATATTCCTTTTTTTTTTTTTTTTTTTGACAGGCAGAGTTAGTGAGAGAGAGAGAGAGAGACAGAGAGAAAGGTCTTCCTTCCATTGGTTCACTCTCTAAATGGCCTATACAGCCAGCGCACTGCGCCTATCCAAAGCCAGGAGCCAGATCATTCTCCTGGTCTCCCATTCGGGTGCAGGGCCCAAGCACTTGGGCCATCCTCCACTGCATTCCCGGGCCACAGCAGAGAGCTGGACTGCAAGAGAGCAACCGGGACAGGACTGGCACCCCTACCGGGACTAGATCAATTATGAATGAAATTTACCCTCCCATCTTCCTTCTGTGATGTTGCTGAAAGTCTTCAAAATCAGTCAATATAAACTATCATTCTCATTGTAGCTTATGTTAAAGCCTTTTGTGGATACAGATTTTGGGTCTCAATTTATAGAACAAATTAAAATACAGTGGAAATGTATATGGGGTCCATCAACTTCAAATGGAGTTCACCCCAGTGCCCTATCTCCTCCACTAGCTACATTAATATTTCAGGGTCTGTCATTCTGTGTCAGCTGAGTGTTAAGTAAGAGTACCAGTTATCTCACATTAGAGGAAATCTAGAGGTATCTAATTTCTGGATTGTTTCCCTTGGCAGCCAAACATGATCATTCCAACTAATCATCCAAGTATAATCTTCATGGCCACCTGGTGAATCTTCTACAAACTGAAAAGAAGACTAGTAAGAAATGCAACAGAAGAATAACAAAATTGAGGAATATTTGGTAAAGAATCATTTAGTGCTGTTAGTTAAAAATGGTCATTGTAACGAATTTGTTCCGTTTTCATTTAAGGAGGTGAATCTTAACACTTCTTGTTCAATATACTTAACAAAATTTCGTCCTTAACACTGTTTCAACAAATTCTAGACTGAAAATGCAGTGTTTTAAAAAAAGGTTTTTGCAAAATCTTATATGACTCGTAAAAACAGAATTAGATACCATGAAAAACACTTGTCAAGTTTTATGTTTTTAAATGCTTTAAAATTAGTTTTATAATGAGAAAATTAAATTTACATACAACTTTTAATTTCATTACCCGAGTCTAATGCACTTGATGCGACCCTCAAAAATGGAAATATTAAAGATACAAAAATAGCATGAAAAGTCCCAAAGATTCTTTTTTTTTTTTTTTTTTTTTTTTGACAGGCCGAGTGGACAGTGAGAGAGAGAGAGAGAGACAGAGAGAGAGAGAGAAAGGGCTTCCTTTTGCCGTTGGTTCACCCTCCAATGGCCGCCGCGGCCAGCGCGCTGCGGCCAGCACACCGCACTAATCCGATGGCAGGAGCCAGGTGCTTCTCCTGGTCTCCCACGCAGGTGCAGGGCCCAAGCACTTGGGTCATCCTCCACTGCACTCCCGGGCCACAACAGAGAGCGGGCCTGGAAGAGGGGCAACTGGGACAGAATCCGGTGCCCCGACTGGGACTAGAACCCGGTGTGCCAGCGCCGCAAGGCGGAGGATTAGCCTATTGAGCCACGGCGCCGGCCCCCAAAGATTCTTAATCTTCATGTTTCTGCGACTTTTAGAGATACTTAAAATTATCATTTTTATTAACTTTTCTATGATTCTTTGATATTGTATCTGCCTGCTTTTCTGCAAGCAGAATAATTACCTTGTGCCATAGTCTAATTTTTCAAAATTATTATTAAATAGTTTTGGTTTTCCACTTGCATTTCATACTGAGTTCTTGAATCTTTTGAAAAAATAAAGTAGTATGTTAGAATATACAATCAGAGTTTGTCTTGTAAGGAATAGGGAGTTTATGTAAAAAAAATAAAAATAGAAGGAAGAAGTAGATCTAAAAATACATGACCCTTTGAGTCTAACATAACTTTACTTAATTCATTTTTCCTGTAGTTATAATAATAAAGATAATGGACTTGAAGGGTTTCCAGTGGTATTTTAAGGAAACTTTGCTACTATGCTGCATCCAAAATGAGATAAGTGAAGAGATAATTATTTTCTTAAAGTCTGAACACGGGCAGAGTAAGAAGTCTAGGCATTTAGTGGGTAATTAAAGTGATATGCTATCAGACCTAAACTAGATGATGTTGAATACAATATTACTTTTATCTTTGTATCCTACTTTCATTAAATTATTATACATTGATTATTCTTTAAAGATTTTGACATACTTCTAACGTGAAGTCCATGTAACAGAAATACATAAAATATAGACTACATATTTGCTAAATTCTAGTAATAAAATTTTAAAAATTATTAGATTTTGTTAAAAACAATTGCCTTTTACAGAGAAAACACAAATTAATAAAATTCTAGATCATTATAAACTGACATATTTTATTCATTTTCAACTGTCCCCAGCATCTTTTTTGTTTGTTTTTTTCACTGATTTACTCTGAAAATCTGAAAGATAGAGAGACAACCAGATAGGGAGCCCTCCCTTCCACTGATTCACACCATGAACATATACATTTATGGATTGTAAAGCCACACACTCCCATATGGGATGCAGGTTACCTGAGCATCAGCTAGCCCACTGTGCCAACTGACTGACTGACATATCTTAAAAAAGGAACAAATAAAAAAAAGTCTAAATAAGACTGAAATCACAAATCTTGATCCCTTTTGCAGGAAACATTAATCTAAACTCACAAAAGTTTATTATGCTGGTTTTCATAAAAATAACTATGCTATTAAATGGTTATTTTGATGCATAATTTTATCAATTCACATATGAATTTTTTAGTTGATATAAAACTGCTAACTCAAGGTAGAAAATGGTCATTCAGGGTTGACTAATACTTTCCTTCAAAAAGGAATTACAAAACCAGATTTTTACAAACAGTGAACTGGAAATATTGGAACTGTAAGTGACATTTCTGTAGAGGGATGAGTCCTTAGTGGTTGATCCATGGTTCAAGCTACTTTTGCCCTTGTAATATTTAGCTGGTTCTAAACATATGTTGGTGGTCACGCTTGTCTCAAGCAAAGACACTCTACTGGATAGAAAGCAAACAACAGAGTTTGGACAGCTATACAGAGCTGGCACGACAGCTTGGAGGCTAGGAAAACCTCAAAAACATAGTTGATTTTTACTCCAGGACATCCACTAACATTTACGGAGTTGCAGGAGACCAAGAAACTGACTGTTCAGGAAATCAGAAAGCAATTTCTTGCAGTCTCACAATATAAGAGACAAACTTTCACTACAGGAAGGAGTTTACAGCCAGTACCAGGAATATCATTCCTCTCAGAGAATTTGCTAAGCTTTGAAATCAGAACAGAATTAACCTCAGATCATCAAAGGACAGAACTACCAAGCAAAGAATAAAAGCTGGTTTAAATAAGACATCAATGTAAATTCTAGTGAATTTACATTTAACTGCTATAGAATAAATATTTGAGAATATTCCAGAAAGGAATAGGCTTTCTTCCAAACTTAGACTTCAAGAGTACCAAATACTTTTATGCCCCATGTTGCATTATTAAAATAATCCATGAAAATTATTTAATGGTCTTTCTTGAATCCAGCTGATATGTGAACTCAGAATGGAAATGTTGTTTCCACTGATTATCAACATTGGTTATAACACCAGCTGTGAAAGAATTGTATAAAAATAATAAGCCCATTTTCCTTCCAAACATGGATATAGTTAAAGCACTGTCTCATAGAGGAAAAGGATGTGTAAAAAGCCAGATCCTAAGTGAAATATTTTAAATGCAATTGCCTCATCTGATGCTCAGAGCCACCTGATTGTTAACTTGGAGTATGGCTCTTTAGCTATTAATGATCTTCAAACCTATCAGCAAGGCTGTTTTGTAAGCTCACTGAAAATCATAATCACCATCATTTATTGAACCCTCATTATGTACCAGGCAATCTGCTTAGCATTTTACTTACATTATATTATTTAAACCTCAAAGCAACTCAATGTTCTCATAAAAAAATAAGAAAATAGAGTAGGTAAGTAACACGAGCTAATACAAAGCTGAGATTTACAAAAATACTCGTTTGACTCCGAACATTGCTATTAGCTTTTTTTTTCCACTGCATATCACCAGTCTTTCTCATTAACTTAATCAGAGTTAATCAAGGGGATTTGAGGAGTTGTGATGCACTTACTTCAAGCCTTGTGGAGCCTTAGCCACAATTATTTCTGTTTAACCTTAGTATATTTGGTCATTTCTCACTCACCCTCTTTCTCTCTCTGCTCTGTGTGTGTGTGTATGTGTGTGTGTGTGTTTGCAACACTTTAAACTATTTTGTCTGTTTATTAGAAGAATGGTAGTGGGGAAATACCTTAAACCCCAACTGTCATAAGTTACTTCAGAAAACATGCTGTCATTATCAGAAGTTTTAACAAAAGCTCACTAAAAACTCTTCTCTGCCTCTACCCCCATAAACAGAGGGTGTGATATCTATTTTGCCATTCTAAGATTTGATAGAAGACTTCTGAGTTGAAGCAGTAGAAGGAAGTTGCATATATATGTGTTTGAATATAAACACAAACATGTAAATGTACACTTATTATTTCCTGATTTTTCCCTCTAATACACCCACACACAAACACACTCAATCAAGTTTCAATAAGTATAAGAGGCAAGCTGGTAACATGCACCGTCCTATTTTATGAAATGAAGAATTTCATGATAAAATGAAAAAGAGATTCTGAACAACACTATACTTTCAGGAAAACTGTTAGTGTACAACCACTGAGGTGGAGACAGTAGAGGTTTCAAAACCTTATTGGTAATCTTAGTATTGCCTACATTTTCCACATTATCTCTTCACCTTGTTTGTAATGCATTAGAAATGCACGTTTTGGCATTTTTGGAAAGCTATCTTATCACGTATGACTGTTTTTCTACATACTGCCCTTATATGTCAGATTTTGGTCATAATAAACATCTGAAATCAGATATTGAGGTAGAAATACAGTTTATTTCAGATTCTGGTTTGGAGATTCACAATTCATGATAGGTGACCAAGTTAGTCTGGCACACAATGAGAGTTGAAGCAGCCTATGACAGTTCATAACGCGAGCCAGGAAGCAAGGAGTTCAGGTAGGCTAACTCAGAATTTATAACCATCTGTCTCTTGAGAACTACTTTGTAAAGGTATGCCTCTAAAGGCCTAAATGCCTCCTGTTAGGCCCAGTTCCTGGATGCCATAATTAGATCAAGTTTGCATGGCTGATGCATTAACCATTAATACAAATCCATTATCAAACCATAAACATTAATTCATTAATTATTGAGACTTTGGGGGTCAAGCCTTCAATACATGGGTCTTTCGGGAACATAAACATTGTTATCCAGACTTGGATCCATATTATGAGTGCTACTTTCTTTATTTATTATAATTTTTTTTTAATTTTTTTTTTCTTTTTGACAGGCAGAGTGGACAGTGAGAGAGAGAGACAGAGAGAAAGGTCTTCCTTTGCCGTTGGTTCACCCTCCAATGGCCGCCGCGGCTGGCATGCTGCGGCCGGCGCACCGCTCTGATCCGATGGCAGGAGCCACGTGCTTCTCCTGGTCTCCCATGGGGTGCAGGGCCCAAGGACTTGGGCCATCCTCCACTGCACTCCCTGGCCACAGCAGATAGCTGGCCTGGAAGAAGGGCAACCAGGACAGAATCCAGTGCCCCGACCGGGACTAGAACCCGGTGTGCCGGCGCTGCAAGGCGGAGGATTAGCCTAGTGAGCCGCGGCACCGGCCTATTTATTATAATTTTACCAATGCCCCAACGGTGTTAAAAAGATTCACTAAATAAATCACAATAAAAGGCACTTATGGCTATCCTGACTATATTAAGTGCAAAATTCATATGGTCTAGATTCTTTTTCTTTACAGATTTAAGTATAGCATAGGCTACAGAGAAGATCTGCAATAAATATTTCCCAGGTCAGTGGTTTTAGGATGCTTGTCTATGATACTGCTTTTTCTTTTATTATGTTTTCAAACTAACTGTCTTTGGTTTTGATTCAGAATTGAGGGCAGAGAATGCTATACATCTAGAATCCTTCTTCTCATAATACAAGTTCGAAGAAAGACTGACAATGTGTAAATATAAGTTGGATAAGAAGTTTGTGTGGGCTTTAGAAATACAAACATTATTTGTAATTTTCCAAAATAATTGGATTCCATTATGAAACTTCTAGTTTTATAAATTTCAGAAAGTTTCTTTTCTGTAGATTGTATGTGAGATTTATTAGTTTATTTAAACACATTCTATTGACTTAAATGTGTTGGCTCAGAAAAAGAACTAAATGAATGTAATCAGAATAAATTATCCTATCTTCTGCCATTGCTTATAGGAAATGAGTATGGAAAGGGAGAAACAATGCATTTGATAATAGCTCTCCAACTCTCCTTATTCCATAATTCTGAGGCACATGCAACTGAATTCAGAAGGAAGCAGAACACTTAAGTCCCCTATTGACTCTTCAGAGGATCACAGTTTTTTGGATCTAAGTGGGAGTTATTTCAACCTTTTGAAACGTTTGTATAAATTGTAAAGATTTCATTCACTTAGCAAAAGGAAAGAAAATAAACCATTAATATGAAAGCCCCTTATGTAAGAAGGGCATGGGGTCACAATTTGGTGTGACATTTTTCAGAGTGTTTTTCTATAGTTTCCAGTGGCACAGAGGAAATTGCACCCTTGGTATAATCTTGAATGACAGAAAAAGGTAAATCAAATACACACCAAGTAAATATCAGCTTCTTTCCCTGAAAGATAATGTGTATTTCTTAGAGGGAAGAGAAAAATTAGCTCATTTTTTTTTCACTTGCAGTTTTTAAAACAAAGATTTACCTGAATAATCATCAATGCTTCCATTTGCATATTCCAAAGGAGGAAAAATATTCAGGGAATATTCTGGGAATGGATTCAGGGATTAGATTCATTATACTTTAACACCAAACCTATTTCTATCTCACTAGCAACCAATATCATTTACATAGGCCAATTTAATTCTCATAAAAACAATGAACTGTGCATGCTGACCATTGTAATATACACAGAAATCCATTTTCTTTGTTCTGCTTGAGCCATCATACAAACTTATTATATTTTCCTTGTCTTATATGATCTGTCACAAAACATTAAATATGACATACACTCAATTTTTATTTCAAAATATTTTAGCTCCAAGCCAATGTATCACTTGTTTAAAATAGCATTTCATATTCCATGTAACTTAAAGTTTATTTTGCCTATTCCCTGGAATTTTAAGTACAATACTGGATGCATTATCACCTTAATAAAGGAAAAAAAAACTTTATATATTTGTAATATATGACAACAAAATTATATCACATAACAATGTAATGGAAGTGATATCTAGTATGATGAAAAATAAATCAAGAAAATTCATCCTTGAGATAAAGAGTAAGAAAGTTGTTATTGTTGAATTCATTTGTTGACACATTTGTTGAACTGCACCTCAAGAAGCAGTTGAATTTTTGAACCAACACAAGGACTCAACTTGCCTTTTATAACAATTGAACAAAATGAGCACAACAGATCCCCTTATATATTAGCATCTAGGGTGAAAAAACAAGCTACTTAGAAATAAACCAAAGAAGAAATGTGAATATTCATATTATGAAAATCATGCATTTCAACATTATCATTTTCCTACATCAATGTACAGTTTCAATGAAATCATTTTATTTCTCACTTCTATTTTTGAGGGATCCCTGGACAAGGCTCTTCAAAGTTACCTGAAGGAATAGATACTGCAGATTTAACATTGCAGTGTGGATGTGTATCATCAAACAATATATTATAAGTAAATAATAACAATAACAGTAAAGGTCTAGAAAAGACTTATGCTAATTCCAATTTATAGTATGTCCAGCAAGGCATCCCCCAACACCTTGGAAAAGTATGTAATATACTTTTTAAATTCTTTTTAAGAAAGTTTTCAGAGAGGATATTAATTTGACAAATATGTTTTCTCAGAGAAGATAAAGAAGAGAAACACACACACACACAATTTTCTAGGTTGTGTTTCTTGGGATTTCAGGTTGTGTGAAGGAGATCTGTGTTCAGGATGTTACCTGAATGCATGTTCTTGGTATCAAGACCTAGAAGAATGAGGTGTGTAGGATCCTGCATAGAGACAAAAACAGCATCACAGTTATGATACCTCAGGTAGTTCTGTGACTATGATGGACCTTCAGATGTATTTCAACTTGAGGACAGATAATATGGCTACATACCTTTGCATTGACCAATCACTGCATGTGGGTTAATCCTGAGGACCTTAGGTAAGATAGTCTTCTCTCATTGATGCCAAATCTTGGAGAGAGCTTATCATCTGAGATACACACTAAACAGAGAAAATCCTTAAAATGAGTGTCTCTCTCTCTCTTCTTTCTCCCCCCGGACTCTCTCAGCCCCCTCTATTTAGTAATACACATTGTGATTGTGAAAATGTGAAAATAAAGAGATGACACTAGAATATACTAAAAATACACTAAAATGTTAATATATAAACAATGCTCCCAAGTTACTGAAAAGTAAAGAAGTCTCAGAGAAACAATATGAAAGATAATTTTTAAAAATATTTTGCATGTATGTATTATTTAAAAGAGAGAAAGAGAGATTTTCCATTCACTCATTCACTCCCCCAAATCTCTCAAAGACCAGGGCTTTGCCAGGTTGAAGCTAGGAGCCAACAAGCAATTCAGTTCTTCTACATGGGTGGCAGGGAGCAGACACTGGATCATCACCTGCTACCTCGTATATTGTACAGTAATAGGATGCTGGAATGGAGAGTGAAGCCAGGGCTCAAACTCAGGCTCTCTGACATGGGATGTGGATCTTCCATGTGGAGGCTGAACCACTGCACCAAATACACACCCCAGTGGAAGGAATTTGACTGATTTTCTAAAGCTATTCAGTCACCCACTAAACATGAGAAGTGATATCTAGAGTTAAATAAAGCAAATAAGTACAAATTAAAACAATAATGGTTTATGTTCATTGGTAAAGAGGTTTTCATGAAATCATAAAAAATTACAAGATGTATTATCTGATGTATAAAAAGTTTCTGTAAAATTTGAAAGGCTAATGTAAAGAGTTTTTTTTCCCTTCATATTTTAAAATTTGTTCAATAGGCCAGCACCATGGCTCACTAGGCTAAACCTCCGCCTGCAGCTATGGCATCCTGGATTCTAGGCCCGGTTGGGGCATCGGATTCTGTCCCGGTTGCTCCTCTTCCAGTCCAGCTCTCTGCTGTGGCCCGGGAAGGCAGTGGAGGATGGCCCAAGTGCTTGGGTCCTGCACCCGCATGGGAGACTAGGAGGAAGCACCTGGCTCCTGGCTTCGGATTGGCACAGCACACTGGTTGTAGCAGCCATTTGGGGGGTGAACCAACAGAAGGAAGACCTTTCTCTCTGTCTCTCTCTCTCACTGTCTAACTCTGCCTGTAAAAAAAAAAAAAATGTTCAACAATGCATTGATTAAAAATATTTACACTTTCCGTGATTCCCGATTGCCATGTGATAAATTCCAAACCTCTTGGCCTCGCCCCCTGGAATATCAGGGATTTCCAGATTTAACATTCCACATTTCTGGCCTCATTTCTTACTATTCTACAGTGTAAATAGTATTAGGCTGTTTGCATCATTACTATATTTTGTCTCTGCACGGCAATTCTCTCTAACTGGAAATTTTGCACAATGTTCTGCTGAGTCACTTTTCCTACTCCATCATTTCCCAGAGCAACAGTGCCCTGTTCTCTGAGCTCTTCTGCTTCCATAGGGATAAAGGAGGAGTTTCTCACAACTTAAAGCAATGGCAGCCTCTGATTCCAATTGTCCACGGGGAATGGCAGTTTTCTCTTCACTCCTTTTCTCCCTGCCTGGAAGGTGAACTTTTCAGCACTCTGCTGACTCTGCTTTGCAGACAAGTTTGATGAAGAAAACTCTCCCTCCTTCCGGAAGCACTTCCTTCAGTTGTCAAGTGCACACAGGTTAAATGTCATTTCCTTGTCTCGCAGTGTTTCTATATTAAAATGCCTCAGGAGTCAGTTTTCAGATTTCCTTTCTTTCCCGTCTGCACCAATGAGTTTCACCCTGATCCAGTGACCCCACCTCAGAAGTGACTGTGGTTATAAAACTCAACTGACCAAACTTTACATGCAGCTCAGTTAAATCAGAAACCCCCAGGACCTGGCATAGGTGTCATTTATAATATCCCTGGTAATTCAAAAGTACAGCCAGCATGTAGAATCATTTAATCTGTAAAAAACCCAGGTTGATCTCATCTAGTCCCAAGGTTTCAAATAACATTCATATGCTTATGATTTCAAAACTAAAATAGCTACTTCCCTTGAGCTACATGTCCAGCTATTTTAAATATCCACTTGAATGTCTAATAAGGACCTCAGCATTACTTGTCCAAAATAGAGCTCTGGATTTGCCCCATCCTGGCTGCACAATTGGCCTTTCTCCATGTTCTCAGCTCATTAATGGATGCTGCCTATTCAGAATTTCTTTAGGCCCTAGTCCTGGAGTCATCTTAGTGTTCTGTTTTTAAACCCTCAGAACCTTCTTTTCGCATCACTAAAATAGGTCCTGTGTCTAGTCAACTCACCACTGTTTTTCTAATCTTTGCAATCATTTCCCATTCTGGTGCCCAGACACTGGTTGCACTTATCCTGAGTTATTTATTATTTTGTCCCCTGTGGTGTCTGGTAGGACTTAAATGAGTTACAGTACTGAAGCTCATCATATCACTCTTTTTTTTTTTTTTTTTTGGACAGGCAGAGTGGACAGTGAGAGAGAGAGAGACAGAGAAAGGTCTTCCTTTTGCCGTTGGTTCACCTTCCAATGGCCACTGCGGCTGGTGTGCTGCAGCCAGCGCACCACGCTGATCCGAAGCCAGGAGCCAGGTGCTTCTCCTGGTCTCCCATGGGGTGCAGGGTCCAAGCACTTGGGCCATCCTCCACTGCACTCCCGGACCACAGCAGAGAGTTGGCCTGGAAGAGGGGCAACCGGACAGAATCCGGCGCCCCGACCGGGACTAGAACCTGGTGTGTGGGCGCCGCAAGGCGGAGGATTAGCCTATTGAGCCACAGCGCCGGCCCATCATATCACTCCTAAAGAATCTCTGTCTAAAAATTACCATCACACATTCTCTGGACCACTGCAGTAGTCACTGTAGACCCTTATGTAGTTGGGGGTCTCCTAAGTAGTCTCCTGTTTTGATTTCAGTCTTCTAGAATCATTTCCAAAATAATAAATAACATGACATTTTTAAAAGATAGTCCTAATTATGATATCCTGATGCTCAACTGCTTTAATGGCCTCTATCACAAAGGCCTCTGTGCTGTTGGTAATATCATCTCACTAGTGCTCTCCCCTTTACACTCAACTACTTCAAAGGGCCAAATTTATTTCCTCCTCAAAACTTTGGCATTTGTTGATATGCAGACCTTTGTATACTTTAATCTCTCATAAAATATGCAACTGTAAAGCCCCTCCACCCTAGATCATTTCTCTCGTCATTCATTATGCATTTTACATTGCATACTTTATACCTATCTATTAAATATGTATTCATTTCTTGTGAAGTTTATTTTTCTCTCACAAAAGAATAGAAGCTGAATAAATATACAAATATAATGTTCACTGCTTTATCTTTAGCATTTAGAACAGAATAATTGTTTTGAATAAATGAATGAATGTACATGATTATCAAGGTAGACTTCATATCTCTCTCCCTTTAAAACTGTGTTAAGTATTTCTCTCACTGCCTAAGAATTAGGAGCTAGAAACCAATACTAACCTGATGTTCTTAATGGTACCAGACACTATTTAGTCAACATAAATAAAACATGAAAATAGGAACAAAATTGAAGGGAAATTTTATGATCATTCAATACTTACTTAGGAATGAAAGGAGGCTGTTTGTGTCCAGAGATCCTTTCCTCTGCTGATTTCCCAAAGAGTCAGTTCCATAGCAGCTTAAACAATTTCCTGACAGAGGCATAGTAATAGTCAACTTCTCCAGAAGGCTTCAATCATTCTAAAGAAAGAAAATTGAGGGTGGATAAAATCTAGGTATTCAGTGTACTTTTGTGTACTTTATAGCCCAAACCTTTTGTGATTAAAAATTTGAATTTGTAATTCCGCATAAGCAATTATGCAGAATTAATCAGGATTAAATATTTATTTTTGTTTCTACTTGTTTACGAGCATAGCAAACATAATTTGTAAAATGTAAATATCACATGTTGTACCTAAAACATTATGTGCCCGAATCAACACATAGAATCAACTTGAAAGGAATTGAAAATAGTTTGAAAATGGATTAATCACATTTTATTGCAATGGATATTTAGTATCAGCATTCACTGTTACTATAATTATTTTCTTTTAATTTAGAAATACAGAAAATTTTGTGAATAATTAAACACAGTCATTCTGGATTCTTTATTTAATAGAGGAATAGTCAGTAATATCTGGAGTGCTAAAATAATGTTTTAAAATCATGTAGCTGGGCTTTATTTTGATAAATTTTCCATGATTTGGAAGCTCCAAAAAATGAGGAAAAAAAATTCCCTGGTGGATGATGGGCAACATCAGGTTCATCTGCCACTGACCTCCAATGTCACAGGGCCTCATTAGAATCCTGGCTGCTCTGCATTTCTGAACAAGCTGGCTGCTAACAAGCCTGGGAGGCAGCAGATAATGGCCTTATGCTTAGGTTTATGCCAGTACCATGGGAGAAAGATCAGAAATCCTGACTCCTGGCATCAGCCTGGCCTAGACATGGCTGTGTAAGCATCTGGGGCATGAAACAGTTCGAGTCCATGCTACTCCACTTCCGGTCCAGCTCTCGGCTATGGCTTGGGAAAACAATAGAAGATGGCCCAAGTCCTTGAGCCCCTGCACCCACATGAAAGATCTGTAAGAAGCTCCTGGCTCCTGGTTTCAGATTGGCTCAGCTCTGGCTGTTGGAGCCAACTGGGGAATGAACCAGCAGATGGAAACTCGCTCTCTCTCTCTCTCTCTCTCTCTCTGCCTCTCCTTCTCTCTCTGTATAACTCTGACTTTAAAATAAATAAACAAATCTTTTAAAAAATAAAAGTAAAAAGGAGAAAAACATCAAATATCAGGCAAGAGTTAGGCCTAGCATTTAAGATCCTCGTTAACATACTCACATCTCATATTGGAGTATCTGGATCCAAAGGCTGACTGCACTCCCAATCCAGCATTGTGCTAATGCCAATCCTTGGAAATGGCATTATTACTTCCAGTATGGCTCAGTTCATCAGGTCCCTGGCATGCATGGGAGACCTACTTTATCTGCCTGGCTCCCAGTTTCATCTTGACCCTGAGAGTGAATTTCAGATAGGCATGCTTGCTCTCTCTTTCTCTCTTCCTCCAACCCCCAAACTTCTCAACTACATAATATTTTAAACAGTTTTTAAAAATTAAATAAAGCATAACCTCATTAGTCAAAATAATGAACATAATAATATGTAAAAATAAAGCACAAAGTGCTGAGAAATTTCTTTTAACATTTCTCATCATGGAAGTCTGCAGGTTTTGAATACTTGCAGATACTTTTCAACTGGAAATGCCTTTATGTGACATTTCCCTTATTTTGAATAATAATAATTTCTGCTGGATATTGAATTCTAAGTACATAGTGTCTCCTTCCTGTTAATATTAAAATGTGTTTGTTCCCATTGTTATCTGACCCATGCTAATTTGGTCATTTGACAAATATCAATCTTATCACTGTTCTCCTACGAATGGTATGTCTCTTTTCTCTTTTGCTTTTAGCATTGTTCCTCATTTATGATTTGATCAGCTTGACTTCCATGTGCCTAACTGTAGGTTTCCTTGAGTGTATTCCTTTTCGGATTCACTGAGTTTCTTGGATGTGGGTATTGATATTAAATTTGAGTAGTGTCTTGGACAATAAATCTCCACAGGTATTTTCTACACCATTCTTCTCCCCCCCCCTTCCCTTATGAAACACTAGATATGTGTAGTTGCCTAATAGTTTTCCAGATGTCACCAAGGCACAGTTCAGGTTTATTTTATGCCATTTTTTTCTAGATGTTTATTTTTGATAATGCCATTCATTTATTTTCTGGTAACATAATGTTTTCTTTGAAAAATTCACTTGCTCCTAAACTTGTAAGTGTGTTTTTGATTTCAGGTATTGCATTTTCCAATTATATAATTTCTTTTTTTTATTTTTTTGATAGGCAGAGTTAGACAGTGAGAGAGAGAGAGACAGAGAGAAAGGTCTTCCTTTGGTTGATTCACTCTCCAAATGGCCACTATTGCTGGCGTGCTGAGTCAATCTGAAGCCAGGAGCCAGGTGCCTCCTCCTGGTCTCCCATGCGGGTACAGGGCCCAAGCACTTAGGCCATCCTCCACTGCCTTCCTGGGCCACAGCAGAGAGCTGGACTGGAAGAGGAGCAACCGAAACAGAATATGGTGCCCCGACCGGGACTAGAACCTGGGGTGCCGGCGCTGCAGGTGGAGGATTAGCCTAGTGAGCTGTGGCGCCGGCCCAGTTATATAATTTCTATTTTTTTTAAGAATACTTACTTGTCAGATGAAATCCTTATTACATCTATGTTAAACATAAATCCTTGAATGTATTTATTTAAATACCTTCTAGCTATTCTAACTAGATAACGCAGAAACGATACACAAGGTGTTTTAATTATATTTACTCATTGTGACCTTTCCTTATTTCCTTGTATTCTTTGCTTGCTTCACAAATCTATATTACAAGTGAAATATGATATGTATAGAACAGTTTAGATTGAAGTTAACTGCTATTTTTCTTTCGACTGAGAAAGAAATTTTATGTATCTGTAGTCTAAAGAGAAAAAAGCATTCAGAGTCCGTGAAATATGTGCAGTTTGCTCATCATTCCATGAAATGATGTGCAAGTTTGATAAACATAAACACACGTTCTGTTATGTTATTTCTCAGGTTCATGTTGTTGTCATTATTGAACAGTAGTAACTTTCACTTTTTTGTTTAAGCCCAGAGTTATTAAGCTCAACACTAACATGCTAAATCCCAGACTTCTACCAGTGATTTTAGCCCTGCTGGCATTATAACTGGCTCAGTAGTTTTGGGTAGAAAGGTGTGCAGTGAAAAATAAAGGTAAGTGAATTATTATTATGTTTGGAATTCTTCCAGACTTTTATCTGTCGTGCCAGTTCTCACCACTGACCAAAATTTATCTGGGTACTTATAGATCCCATTAGTCTCTTTGATAACCATGATTTTCATTTTATTCAAATTTGCTTATTAGTATCAAAAGCACTGCATATCACTGTGCCACAAAAATAAAACTTTCATCCAAAAGACTTATAATAAATGAATAGGTTACATAAAATGCCCTTTACACATTTTAATTCTATACTTTGCTGAATTTTGGCAAATAGAGCCAATCACATAAAGAAACACAAATGAGGCACATATCATTTTATTCTTCCAAATCAATATTCTATATCCTGTATGAGGTCACACTTCTCCCACACTGAGCTTCTGGCAATCACTGATCAGCTTGAAATCACTTGCATTTTGTGTTTTCTAGAATTTCATATACATGGAATCATTAAATATACAACTTTTTTGAGGAAGATATGGGAGGGAGATGGCTTCTTTAAAACAGCACAACATTTTTGAGAATAATCCATATTTTTGTGTATCTGTAAGTAGTTCAGCATCTTAATCACCCAGTGGAGCATTATCATTTGTCTAGAATGCAACATTGTTAATAATTCACCAGTTAATAAGCATATGACTTATTTCCTGTTTGGGCTATTCTGAACTAAATTGTCAAACATATGTTCATAAAATTGTGTGTGTGGACATGCCTACATTTTCCTTATTTTTGAGTAAAACGACAGGAGATGAATTGCTGGCTTACAAAGGCTATGTTTTATTTGTAGAAAACTGCCAAAACTTTTTTTTTTCAAAATATTCTACATATGGACCAACATTTCTATTTATATATTTTAGTGAATGGTTAATGGTGTACCATTTTGGTTTCAGTTCGCATTTTTGTGATGATAATGATTTTTTCTAGGCAGCTCAATAGGCTAATCCTCTGCCTATGGCGCCGGCACACAGGGTTCTAGTCCCGGTCGGGGCGCTGGATTCTGTCCCAGTTGCTCCTCTTCCAGTCCAGCCCTCTGCTGTGGCCTGGGAAGGCAGTGGAGGATGGACCAAGTGCTTGGGCCCTGCACCCGCATGGGAGACCAGGAGGAAGCACCTGGCTCCTAGCTTCGGATCCGTGTGGTGTGCCGGCCACAGTGGCCATTGGAGGGTGAACCAACGGAAAAGGAAGACCTTTCTGTCTCTCTCACTATCCACTCTACCTGTCAAAAAAAAAAAAAAATAAGGAATTTTCTTTTTTTTTTAATTTTTAAAAAAATTTTTGACAGGCAGAGTTAGACATTGAGAGAGAGAGAGAGAGAGACAGAGAGAAAGGTCTTCCTTTTTCTGTTGGTTCACCCCCCAAGTGGCCGCTACAGCTGGCGTGTCGCGGCCGGCGCGCTGCGCTGATCCGAAGCCATGAGCCAGGTGTTTCCTCCTGGTCTCCCATACGGGTGCAGGGGCCCAAGCACTTGGGCCATCCTCCACTGCACTCCCGGGCAACAGCTGAGAGCTGGACTGGAAGAGGCACAACTGGGACCAGAACCTGGCACCCACATGGGATGCTGGTGCTGCAGGCAGAGGACCAAGCAAGTGAGCCACGGCATCGGCCCCTAATAATTGTTATTGAACATATGCTTTTACCCGCTTTAAATTTCTTATTTGTTTCAAATTTCTTTGATGACATAGTGGGTAAAGCCACCACCTGCTGGGTCACCATACCACATGGATGCCAGTTCAAGTCTTGGTTGATCCTCTGCTGCTCTAGCTCCCTGCTAATGGCCTGGGAAAGCAGAAAAGGATGGCTCAGGTGCTTGGGCCTCTGCACTCATGTGGGTGACCTGGAAAAAGTTCCTAGCTCCTGACTTTGGATCGTCCTAGTTCTGGCCTCTGAGGCATTTGGGGAGTGAACCAGCAGATGGAAGATCTTCAACCTGGCCTATCTCTAGCCTTTAAGGCCATTTGTGGAATGTACCAGCAGATGAAAGTTTCTCTCTCTCTCCCTCTCTCTCTCTCTCTCTTCCTCCTCTCTCTGTAACTCCACCTTTCACATCAGTAAACCTTATTTTTTTTTTAAAGTCTGTACTGAAGCTAAACTTAAATGTTTTGAATGTTCAAAAATGTTTAAAAATAAATTACTTTGATTAATTATTTTGTTTAGTAGCAATATGTTTTCTGTATCAATTTTAACCCACTCTTTCATTTGTTTTCTTGCTCTCTAAGTGGTATGTTGAAAAAATAAATTCTTATTTTGGCAATACCGGTTATTGTACTATTTTTTTTTCCTAAGTAGTATTGTATCAGAAAACCTTGTACCTAATTTGAGGTATAGAATGACTTTCCAGTGCCATTTTCTCTAAAAATTTTAAAATTCATCTGCTACATTTATGTTTAAAGCAATTTTGAATCACTACATTTTTAGGAAGCTATGTATACACCAATGTTAATAATCACCTATGTGTATTTCATTAACTAAACACCTACAATTGTGCTATCACTATTATAAAAAATGTTGTTTTTTTCTGAATCTTGCAATTTGTTTAAACTACATTGACCGTACATATGTAAGTTTGTTTCTGAATTGTTTATTCTCTTTTTCTGTGGTACAACACTATTCACTACCACTGCTGTCCATCACCACTGGAGATGAGATTCTAGGAGTTTTCTGACCTCTCTTGCCTTTTCAGAACTTTTCTTCATTTTTAGAATTATTTTAAATGTTATAGTTTTTTGACATTTCCCAATATGTAGGCTTCCAACTTTGAACATGATATACTTCTCCATTTCTTGTATAGTTTTCATTTCTTTCATTAGTTCTTATAGTTTAATACATATAAACATTGAAATATTTTAATATTTATATTTGTTTCAATTTTAATTGAAAAATAATATATTTATATGCTATATGTGTGTATGTACATTATAAACACATATAATCTCTGGTTGTTCATTGCTAGAACACACCATTAGTATTTGGGGGCCAGCACTGTGGCACAGCGGGTTAAGCTGCTTCTAGAGATGCTGGCGTTCTAAGTGATGGTGCTGTCTGGAGTCCTGGCTACACTGCTTCTTCTGATCAAGCTCCCTGTTAATGCACCTAAGAAGGCAATGTCAGCGGCTAATGTGTCTATGCCTCTGGCATTCATGCGGGAGACCTGAATGCAATTACGAGCTCCTGGTTTAGGCCTGGCCCAGTCCTGGATGTTGAGACCAGTTGATGAGAACACCGGCAGATAAACGATCTCTCTCTCTCGTGCTCTTTCTCCTCTCCCTCTCTGTCTCTATCTCTCTGTTTCTCTGCCTTCAAATGAATAAACAAGTAAAATAAACAAACGCATAAATCTTCTTTATAAAGGAGCTACTGGGGCCCGTGCCTTGGCTCACTTGGCTAATCCTCTGCCTGCAGCAACAGTACCCCGGATTCTAGTCCCTGTTGGGGCTCCGAATTCTGTCCTGGTTGCTCCTCTTCCAGTCCAGCTCTCTGCTGTGGCCCCGGAAGGCAGTGGGCGATGGCCTAAGTGCTTGGGCTCCTGCACCCCATGGGAGACCAGGAGAAGCACCTGGCTCCTGGCTTCGGATCGGCACAGCGCGCCAGCCGTAGCAGCCATATGGTGGGGGTGAACCAACGGAAGGAAGAGACCTTTCTCTCTGTCTCTCTCTCTCACTGTCTATAACTCTACCTGTCCAAAAAAAAAAAAAAAAAAATCTAAAAAGGAGCTAGCATTGAGTTTGTGGTTGATTTCAGTTTTGTTTGAACTCATGTCTTCCATGCCAGCTCAACTAGTTATTTAAGAATTCTTTGTGATATTTCTGTAGCTTTTTTCAAATATAAAAATACTTTGTTTCTTTATACACACTGTGTCTTTTGTATCTTTTTATTTTTTATTACATTGGGTAACATGATGTTGAAGGGCAGAGGTAGTTTGTAAGGAAAGCACTTAATTTTTCACTGCTTTGTATGTTTTTAGATATCTTTCATTAGTTTAAGGGCAGTTCCTTACATTTTCAGTTTAAGTTTGTGAAATGTTGTAAAACGATTTTTCTCTATATTTTTGACCATTTGTCTTTTTTATTCTTTAGTCTGATAGATAATGATTTAGATTGAATTTTGAATATTGAACCAATTTGATATTCCTTGAAAAAATTCCATGCACAGTCTATTATCTTTTCTATGCATTGTACAATCGATCGGCTAGGATTTTCTTGAGCATTTTGCCTATGTATTCCAAAGCAATATTGGCGTTTTTTTAGTTGCATAGTATCTTTGGTTTTCCAGGCAATGCTGACTTCTTTCTAAAATATTTGTGGATTTTTGTTGACTTTACAGTAGTTGTTCTACACAACATAAAGTATCCACATGAAAGATGCCTTCTCAACACTTCCGACAGTCTCTTTGGAAGTGTGCCATAACATCTGTGGAGAGAACAACCTGTGTGGGTTGTCAATTAGTACTGTGTTTGTAGTAGCCCCCACTGGTTCACAAACTCATCAGCAAATGCCCATTAGCGAGTCATTAATATTTTAAGTAAATTCTTATTTATGACCACTGGTTTATGTTTCAGGTAAGAAGACTTTCCTTGGAGTTGTTGGTCTTTCTCTTTATTTCTGTTCCACTGGCTATCATGTGATCACAGATTTCTAATTGGTTTCAGAAAAATTGTGAATTTAATGATTGTCTGTATATTATTGCTATATGGTTGCTGTGGTTTATTGTTGTTGTTACAAGGATGACAGCAATGTTTCCCCCCCCCCCGAGGGAAAAATGCATGGTTTTCTTATTACAATAATTTAAATATATCACTGAGAGTGTACTACTGGCTCCCTTATCCTTGTTATTGATTTCTACTTTGCTTTTGCCAAGAAAACACTGTATTTAGTAATATCGCTTTTATGTAGTAACAGTATATTATTGCTTAATTATTGTCTTTCAGAATGATTGGCTCTTCTAAGCCATGTAAATTTTCACTTAAATGTTAAAAGCTTCTCAGAACTGTATACAAAAAATGCTCTTGAGATTTTTGACTGGAATTATATTCAATCTATGTAGCATTTGAGAGATAGTGAGTATCTTAAAAATAGTGTCTTCTGATCAATAACAATATGAGGGTACTTCAAAAAATTCACATTAAAAGAAATGTTTATTTTGGTGTAATTTTTTAAATCCATGCATAAATTTTACATAATTTTCATTTTCTGTTAACTTTTGGAATACCCTTTGTGTACAAGGGTTTTCTCCAAGTAAAAATAAATAAATAAAAACTTTTATTTTATATTTCCACAAGTGTTAAAAAGTACTGTCTTACCTGTCCTTGTTCTTTTCTTCTCTCATTTCTTTTAGGAATTCTGTGTAATGCTCACTGAATAATTTAGAGAGTATATATTAAATTTATCCCTAGGCATTTTAATGTTTTTGTACTATAGATGATACTTTAATATCATTTCCCAACTTGTCAGTGTAAATTAAACCAATTCATTTTTGTATGTTGGCCTTTTTTATCCTGAAAACATAGCATACTCGTTCCTTATTTCCATTAGGTTTCTTCCAGACTCTGTATGGGTTTCCACATGGATGATCATGTCCTTTCCAAACAAAAACATTTTAACATCTTATTTGCCAATGTAAGTTTTGCTTTATCTTAACTGCACTGGTAGAAACTTCAGTTAGATGTTGCACAGAAGTAGTGAGAGGTAACATTTTTCCTCACACATAATCTTACAGAAACAGCATCGTATCTTTAGACTTTTCAAAAATTCCTCATAAAAATGCTACTTTTTGTTTTATCTGGATTTCTTTGTTTTGCTGTTATCATAAGACCCGCTATAATCTTTCCGTCCCTTTTTCTTTCTTTGTCTTTCTTTCGTCTTTTCAACTCCTTTTCTTTCTGTGTTTTTCTCACCTCCACTGAATTTTGTCTTTCATTTAACATGCTAACCTGAAGCATCATCTTGATGGATTGAATTTTCATTTACTATTGTATCAGTTCTTTTTATTTCCATTATTTTCAGTTTCTTTTTTTCTATTAAGTACATAATGTCTTCACCTATAATAAGTACATTTTCTTGTAAATTTTTTACTTATTAATGGGAGTTATTTCATATTTTTGCATTTTATAACAATTAGTTACATTGTCATTGTTATTAAACTTACTATATCATATCTCCATCGTTTTTACCTTTACAGGATAACTAATTATTCCAGACAGATTTTTTGAGGAAATACATTGTTGAAGTGTGTTAATTTTTCTTTCATTTTCTTTACTTATTTGGTTATTGTTTTGATGACTGTAAGTCCTTTTTTCTCTGGTTCATAGGCCTAATTTTGCATATTTGTCATAGATTTGAGCACTTACAGAGCAATAACTTTAATTAGGTTTAATTCAGATGAACTTAATCTGGTACAAATTCCAGACCTACTGCCTCTTTACTGGTTTTTATTAATAATTGAGTGGAATGGACTCACAACTTACTTCTGTCTTCAACCCCTCATTTATTGATGTTTTTATGACATAATTTGAGTTTCTGGACCAGGGGAAATGCACCTCAGGGACAAACAGGATTTTTGCCATGTAAAGATTTTCCAGATTCTAATTTGTTCTGGCAACCCATCTTGTCATTTTTTACTTTAATGGTTTCCTATGCCAGCTTCCCAGATAGTTTCATTTGATGTAGACTTGCTCTTTGCTCCTCTACTATCCAACTGAGATTATCATTCCATGAACTCAAGTCTCTCATGTCTTCCTGCTACCTATAAAATGTATGGGTGGACATTATGGTGCAGCTGGTTAAGTTGGTGCTCAGGATGTCCACACACCACATTGGAGAGCCTGGGAGCAACTTCACCTCTGCTTCTGATCCAGCTTCCTGCTAATGTATCTGGAAAGCAACCAATAATGTCTCAAGTACTAGGGTTTCTGCGAAGCAATCAGCTGGATTTCCTGGCTCCTGGTTTTTGCATGGACCAGACCTGGCTGTTGCAGACATTTGGGAAGTGAGCAAGTACATGAATGATGTGTCTCTCTTTCTCTGCTCTCTGTCTTTCTCTTTCTCTTCCTCAATCTCCCTCTCACATAAATAAATCTATAAAAACATCCTCTGTAGTTTAGTGAGTTTAGGCTTTCTCAAATGTTTATTTTCCTTAACCACACAGAAAATTATATTCTTTTTGTTTCCTTAAATTTTTTTTTTTTTGACAGGCAGAGTGGACAGTGAGAGAGAGAGAGACAAGAGAGAAAGGTCTTCCTTTTGCCGTTGGTTCACCCTTCAATGGCCGCCGCGGTTGGCGCGCTGCGGCCGGCGCACCGCGCTCATCCAATGGCAGGAGCCAGGTGCTTCTCCTGGTCTCCCATGGGGTGCAGGGCCCAAGCACTTGGGCCATCCTCCACTGCACTCCCTGGCCACAGCAGAGAGTTGGCCTGGAAGAGGGGCAACCGGGACAGAATCCGGTGCCCCAACCGGGACTAGAACCTGGTGTGTGGGCGCCGCAAGGCGGAGGATTAGCCTAGTGAGCCGCAGCGCCGGCTTGTTTCCTTAAATTTTTAAGTTGAATACTATACATGTCTCAGATAAATGGGAACAAATATGTCTTTTTCACTGTCAGTTTCTAATCACGGGCTGAGTGACAATAAAAAAAAAATGTTC